>NW_022264592.1:0-26339 GCF_002021735.2 Oncorhynchus kisutch
CTGCAAAGTTGTAGGCCACAACAAGCTAACTGAATGGGACTGCCGAGTGCTGAAGTGCGTAGCGTCTGTCCTTGGTTGCAACACTCACTACCGAGTTCCAAACTCCCTGTGGAAGCAACGTCAGCACAAGAACTGTTCGCCGGGAGCTTCATTAAATCAGTTTCCATGGCCGAGCAGCCGCACACAAGCCTTGGCAATGCCAAGCTCACCGCCATTGGACTCTGTAGCAGTGGAAACGCATTCTCTGGAGTAATGAATCACACTTCACCATCTGGCAGTCTGACGGAAGAATCGGACGAATGCATAGTGCCTACTGTAAAGTTTGGTGTAGGAGGAATAATGTTCTGGGGCTGCTTATCCATGGTTTGAGCTAGGCCCCTTAGTTCCAGTGAAGGGAAATCTTAACACTACAGCATCCAATGACATTCTAGACGATTCTGTGGTTCCAACTTTGTGGCAACAGTTTGGGGAAGGCCCTTTCCAGTTTCAGCATGACAATTGGTGTGGAAAGAACTTGACTAGCCTGCACAGAGCCCTGACCTCAACCCCATCGAACGCCTTTGGGATGAATTGGAACACCGACTGTGAGACAAGGCTAATCGCCCAACATCAGTGCCCGACTTCACTAATACTCTTGTGGCTGAATGGAGGCAAGTCCCTGCAGCAATATTCCAACATCTAGTGGAAAGCCTTCCCAGAATTGTGGAGGCTGTTACAACAGCAAAGGGGGACCAACTCCATATTAATGCACATGATTTTGGAATGAGGTATTTTTTGTGTATATACAGTATACCCCCATCCGCCATCAGCCTTACTGAAGAGCAAGGAAATATTAATTATTAAAGTGACAAAACAAAAAAAATCTCCTCATGCGTGTTTTAAAAGAGAATATACATTATCCATGAGGATCAAACCAAAGGCCTACAAGGATGCGTTTATCATTGAATCTCCATGAAACATTATTTGAATCCCAATGTTTGACAGCGTTCATCGCTGTGCCGGGTTGTCAGTCATTTTGCAGTTGTCTCACAAGTCGCTCCCCCGAATCAAACAGAGAGCCACTTCCTAGTCACTTCCTAGATGTTGTTATACATTCTGCATCCCCTCAGGGCACGTTACTAAAAACAAAGCTGCTGGATGTAATGCGAGGCAATTTCTTTAAATGAAAATAGGACTGCTTCAGCAGAGTTCCATCCCTCTCCTCCTCCTCCTCCTCCTCCTCCTCCATCCTCTCCTCCTCCTCCTTCTCCTCCTCCATCCCTCTCCTCCTCCTCCCCATCCTCTCCTCCTCTCCTCCATCCTCCATTCCCTCTTCCTCCTCCTCCTCCTCCTCTCCTCCTCCTCCTCCTCCTCCTCCTCCTCTCCTCCTCCTTCCTCCTCCTCCATCCTCTCCTCCTCCTCCTCCTCCTCTCCTCCCCTCCTCCTCCCTGTCCTCCTCCTCCTCCTCCTCCTCCATCTCTCTCCTCCATCCCTGTCCTCCTCCTCCTCCATCCTGTCCTCCTCCCTCCTCCTCCTCCTCATCCCTCTCCTCCTCCTCCATCCCTGTCCTCCTCCTCCTCCTCCTCCATCCTCTCCTCCTCCTCCATCCTCCATTCTCCTCTCTCCTCCTCTCCTCCTCCTCCATCCCTCTCCTCCTCCTCCTCCCCTCCTCCTCCTCCTCCTCCTCCTCCTCCCCTCCTCCTCCATCCCTCTCCTCCCATCTCTCTCCTCGTCCTCCTCCATCCCTCCCCTTGTCCTCCTCCATCCCTCTCCTCGTCCTCCTCCATCCCTCTCCTCATCCTCCTCCATCACTCCCTTGTCCTCCTCCATCCCTCTCCTCGTCCTCCTCCATCCTCTCCTCCTCCTCCATCCCTCTCCTCGTCCTCCTCCATCCTCCCCCTGTCTCCTCCATCCCTCCCCTTGTCCTCCTCCATCCCTCTCCTCGTCCTCTCATCCCTCCTCGTCCTCCTCCACCCTCCCCTTGTCCTCTCCATCCTCTCCTCGTCTTCCTCCATCCCTCTCCTCGGTCCTCCTCCATCCCTCTCCTTGTCCTCCTCCATTGCCCTCTTCCTACCTCCTCCTCCTCCTTCCTCCTCCTCCATCACCTCTCCTCCTCCATCCCTCTCCTTGTCTCCTCATTCCCTCCCCTTGTCCTCTCCATGCCCTCTCCTCGTCCTCCTCCATCCCTCTCCTCGTCCTCCTCCATCCCTCCCCTTGTCCCTCCTCCATTCCCTCCCCTTGTCCTCCTCCATCCCTCTCCTCGTCCTCCTCCATCCCTCTCCTCTTCCTCCTCCATCCCTCCCCTTGTCCTCTCCATCCCTCTCCTCGTCCTCCTCCATCCCTCTCCTCGTCCTCCTCCATCCCTCTCCTCCTCCTCCATCCCTCTTCCTCGTCCTCCTCCATCCCTCCCCTGTGCCTCCTCCATCCCTCTCCTCGTCCCCTCCATCCCTCTCCTCGTCCTCCTCCATCCCTCCCCTTGTCCCCTCCATCCCTCTCCTCGTCCTCCTCCATCCCTCTCCTCGTCCTCCTCCATCCTCCCCTTGTCCTTCTCCATCCTCCTCCTCCTCCATCCCTCTCCTTGTCCTCCTCCATTCCCTCTCCTCGTCCTCCTCCATCCCTCTCCTCATCCTCCTCCATCCCTCTCCTTGTCCTCCTCCATCCCTCTCCTCCTCCTCCTCCTCCTCCATCCCTCTCCTCGTCCTCCTCCATCCCTCCCCTTGTCCTTCTCCATCCCTCTCCTCGTCCTCCTCCATCCCTCTCCTCGTCCTCCTCCATCCCTCCCCTTGTCCTCCTCCATCCCTCCCTTGTCCTCCTCCATCCCTCTCCTCGTCCTCCTCCATCCCTCTCCTCGTCCTCCTCCATCCCTCCCCTTGTCCTCATCCATCCCTCTCCTCGTCCTCCTCCATCCCTCTCCTCGTCCTCCTCCATCCCTCCCCTTGTCCTCCTCCATCCCTCCCCTTGTCCTTCTCCATCCTCCTCCTCCTCCATCCCTCTCTTGTCCTTCTCCATCCTCCTCCTCCTCCATCCCTCCCTTGTCCTCCTCCATCCCTCTCCTCGTCCTCCTCCATCCCTCTCCTCGTCCTCCTCCATCCCTCTCCTTGTCCTCCTCCCATCCCTCTCCTTGTCCTCCTCCATCCCTCTCCTTGTCCTCCTCCATCCTCCTCCTCCTCCATCCCTCCCTTGTCCTCCTCCATCCCTCTCCTTGTCCTCCTCCATCCCTCTCCTCCTCCTCCATCCCTCCCCTTGTCCTCCTCCATCCCTCTCCTCATCCTCCTCCATCCCTCTCCTCGTCCTCCTCCATCCCTCTCCTTGTCCTCCTCCATCCCTCTCCTCCTCCTCCATCCCTCTCCTCATCCTCCTCCATCCCTCTCCTTGTCCTCCTCCATCCCTCTCCTTGTCCTCCTCCATCCCTCTCCTCCTCCTCCATACTCCTCCTCCTCCGCAGTGTTTGAGTCATTTGTATAAATCAAGGATAGAGAAAATAGAGGAGATGCTAGGAAAAGATTAAAAGATGAGAGGAGGGAAGGAGGAGAGAGGCTCACATAAATATGTAGACAAAGGCTGAGGTAAACACAGGGGCTTATTTAGATAAAACACACACATGAAGGCACAGCATATGTTTCCAGTGGTGACAGCTGGAGACATCTGGTGCCTAAACTCCACCGGTCAAACTAAGTGACACAGGCCTTCAGGCGTGAAGGGAACATAGGGAGTGTATGTGTGTGTGTGTGTGCGTACGTGCATGTGTGTATTTTTGTGTTTGTGTGACTCTTCGTTTGTTTGTGTCAGGAAATTGCGGCTAATGTGAAATGTTATTAGGCTGGCTAGCATCAAGTGTGTTCTAACCGAAACTGATAAACGAGGAGGCGGGCCACAGGATCAGGTGTCCAGGTTGCCATGGTGCTGAGCGAAGAGGACTCTGACATTCCCGTGGAGAATCCTAGGTCCTTATGGCCATAACTAGTCTGACCCGCACACACACACACACACACACACACACACACACACACACACACACACACACACACACACACCATGCATTGTTGGGCCGTGCCTTCAGAGAACTGTCATGCACAGTTTGTGTGTTTTGTGTGTGTGTGTGTGTGTGTGTGTGTGTGCGCGCGCATGCGTGATAGGTCACAGATGTCCATCAGCAGGGAGAGAGGAGAGAAAGGGAAGGAAGGAAAGAGGGAGAAGAGGGAGGGCAGAGGAGTACAGGACAGATGAGCTATAGAGGTTACATGTACATGTCCAGACCCTGCACAGGTTGAAAGAGACAACGCAATGAGACGCAGCTGCTGCTGACTGCTGGCTGACACACACACACACACACAGCTACTGCTGTACTGTACATAAACGTAAGACACAGTCCGTTAATGTCTGGAGTCTCATCCTGTAAAGAAGGCTGATACAGGAAGTTTCCAAACAGTGCCTAAGACAGTCATTAAAGACCAGACACGTTTTCATTTCTCTTTCTAAATGCTTCTGCTCACATAGGCTACTTCCTGTTTCATAGGATACATCCTGTTTTATAGACTACTTCCTGTTTCATAGGCTACTTCCTGTTTCATAGGCTACTTCCTGTTTCATAAGTTACATCCTGTTTCATAGGCTATGTCATGTTTCATAGGCTACTTCCTGTTTCATAGGTTACATCCTGTTTCATAGGCTACGCCCTGTTTCATAGGTTACGCCCTGTTTCATAGGCTACGTCCTGTTTCATAGGCTACTTCCTGTTTCATAGGCTACGCCCTGTTTTCCTAGGCTACGTCCTGTTTCATAGGCTACTTCCTGTTTCATAGGCTACTTCCTGTTTCATAGGCTATGCCCTGTTTCATAGGCTACCTCCTCCCTTGCAGTACTGCACAGTCTGTTAAGGCCGACCTGAGTTTTAAAACGCCAACCTACTACATCAATTATTCCTGTTTCACCAACACTGGCCCTCCTCTCTAATAGCACTGGGGTTAACACACACACATACTGATCCTAGATCAGTAGGCTAGCCTGGCGATTTGCAGAGACATATGCAGAGACTGATCGTTAAACAGTATGCACTGTAGTTAGAGTGTATTAATTAATCCATTAAAATACATCATTATGGATCAGTTGATATCCCAATGGCTTTTTATTGCCTAACATAAGACTAGCCGGAGCTTCCACTAATGGCAAGCCTGTAATGGGGGAGGACAGTGTGTGCAGCTTATGAATGTGTTTGTATTGATTTCTCTGTTTCCTGACAACACTGGGTCAGGCACATTAACATCATGGCCTTCGTGGGGTAGATCATTCACAGCCACCCCAACGTTGCTGCAACGTAGCTCTGCTGTCAGGTCAGTGACCTGCACTTCCCTGTGTGTGTGTGTGTGTGTGTGTGTGTGTGTGTGTGTGTGTGTGTGTGTGTGTGTGTGTGTGTTTGTCACAGAGAAGGGCCCTAAACCACACTAGGAAGGGCCGGCTGGGGTAAGAGGCCTGATGGAACACTTGGGTAATGTAATATAATAAATCTGGGACAACACCATCAGACACAGGACTCACACACAGGAAGTGAGCTACACAGGACTCACACACAGGAAGTGAGCTACACAGGACTCACACACAGGAAGTGAGCTACACAGGACTCACAGACAGGAAGTGAGCTACACAGAACTCACACACAGGAAGTGAGCTACACAGGACTCACACACAGGAAGTGAGCTACACAGGACTCACACAGAGGAAGTGAGCTACACAGGACTCACACACAGGAAGTGAGCTACACAGGACTCACACACAGGAAGTGAGCTACACAGGACTCACACACAGGAAGTGAGCTACACAGGACTCACACCCAGGAAGTGAGCTACACAGGACCCACACACACACAATAGTACACACCAATAACCCATCAACCATCACAATGCAAGACAATAGCATACGCTGAACTTACACACACTCGCAAACACTCACCCAAACACACAAACACACACACACAAACAAACAAACTTTTGCAATAGGGTTCATTAACCTAACATTGCTGTCCTGTTTTTCAGACAGAAGAACTGTAGTTGAACCAGGATTTCACAACCCTTTTATCCCTGTGGATGATTCAAAACAATAATTGAGAGCTTGCATTCCTAGAACGGTATTTCTTTCAGGCCAACCATTTGTCAGGGCAATAATGAATAACAACAGGAAACTATCCTTGGAGGACTAGTGTTCATATCACTGTGGGTTGTAAGGTGTCCAGTAAAATTATAGAGCAGAAACACAGCAACATGTCAGCAATATGTTTGATAGTAAATTAGCATTCACTGAGCGCCACCAAACAAATGTTTTCCATGGTAAACAAACAGTGTGTGTTTGTTTCAATATAATTGTCATTGTGGGTCCAGCATCGCTCATTAGCCCAGAGAACAGCAGTGGTCCAATCAGCACAGTATGTACTTGCATGTGCAACTGTTCGTCTATGTGTGTGTGTGTGTGTGTGTGTGTGTGTGTGGTGTGTGTGTGTGTGTGTGTGTGTGTGTGTGTGTGTGTGTGTGTGTGTGTGTGTGTGTGTGTGTGTGTGTGTGTGTGTGTGTGTGGTCTAGTCTCCTGGTACTGTACAGAAGGCAATGTGCTCATTAAACTGTCTGTGGAGGGAACAGCCAGACCCCCTGGCCAGAGGTACACACCCACACAGGTCCTGGATCTCTCTCTCTCTCACACACACACACACATAAACACACACACACACAAACAACACACACACACACACACACACACCACACACACACACACACACACACACACACACACACACACACACACACACACACACACACACACACAGAGAGACACACACACAAAGACACACACACACACAGACACACACACACACACACACATACACACACACACACACACAGAGACACACACACAAAGACACACACACACACACACAAACAAACACAAACACAAACACGGTGAGCTGCTGACATAAATATAGGACATTGAAAAGAACAGTTCCATCACATACCTGGTTAGAGGGGGAGTCATTTGAGGGGAGCACCATGGAGGGGCGGCCATCGTTCACCAGAGAAGAGAGGGGAGAAGAGAGGAGAGAATCATTAGTGAGGTGTTCGTTGGATTAATGAAAACCCTCATGAACACACATGAACAAACTGTAAACACACACACACAGATGCTTCTGCGTTAATGACCCATCCCCACCCTCTGCTCCACAAGCCCCTCTGGACCCAGTCGAGGGGCCCCACTAGCAGCTGTCCCCCAGGCACCTCAACCTTTTCAGGGAACACATCCTCCAAGGGCCCAGTTTCAGACCCCTAACCTCCAGGCCTCTCTCTCAGACACAACACCCCTCTCCCTGTGTTTTACAGTCAGTCACTTCACAAACTGACTCCCCGTGACAATCTGACTGTCTAGTGAGGTGACAGAGTGATGACTGGCCCTGTCCTTTTCCCCAGAGCTCTGTGAAGCACAAAGGCAGACGACAGGGGAGAGAGAGCACACACCCACACACACGCAACGACCACAAAGCAGGGAAAAGGCCACTGTCCACCTCTTGCCTGTAAACATCTCCCAATCATTCAGCAGGACCCACTGATATCTGTCATACTGCTGGAAACACAGAGACAGAGAGAGAGAGAGGTAGGAAGGGAGGGGCAAAGAAAGAAAGGGGGGAAGAGAAAAGAGATGGAAGGCGAGAGAGGGAGAGAGAAAGAGGGAGAGAGAAAGAGGGAGAGAGAAAGAGGGAGAGAGAAAATAGAGAGAAAGACAGATTCTCTCTCTCTCATCCCCACATCTCTGTTTCCATCTCATTACCAGTCAGTCACAGTGACTCAGCCAGGCATTTTTAAAGTCACATGCATGCATTTTTAATCCCGGACAAGCTCCCTCTACACAGGGGCCATTTGTCGATGTGTGTGTGTGTGTGTGTGTGTGTGTGGTGTGTGTGTGTGTGTGTGTGTGTGTGTGTGTGTGTGTGTGTGTGTGTGTGTGTGTGTGTGTGTGTGTGTGTGTGTGTGTGTATTTGAGCACCCTCCTACATGCCCAGAGGGGGTAAATAGTGTCTGTGATAAACCCCAGTGGAGCCGTTCTGACTCTGAGTACATTCAATGATTCTAACGTGGAGCGATCATGGGGGACAGAGGGATGGCTAGAGGAGCGAAATGAAGGAAAGGAGGCTGAAAGAGAGGAGACATTTCCTCACGGTGGAGGGATCTCTCCGTTGGGACAGGGCTGTCACTGGCTATACGGGGCAGTGTGGAGTGATGAGGGGAGCTCTTGTGTTTAAGTCACTGCTGGTGTTCTCAAGGAGCCCCTGGGCCTTGTTACTGTGCTGGTAGAGGGGGTTCAGATTGTGTCTGAGTCGGAGCGTGGTGCTAGTAACACCAGGGCTTTCATCTCCACAAGGGTCACAAGTTCACTATACTGAAAGTTCCTTTGACAAAATAGCTGGCAATGCCTCCTGTATTGACCTATAAGGGATTGGTAAGTGTATATAATTCTAGAATCCTCCTACTGCCATATAGCCTACTTAATGACTATATTACATGGAACATAATACTGGCTTCTCATTGCTTTTCTAGCCCCTGGCATTTACATACCCAGAGCTGCGGCTGCAATTTACCCAGCGCTCAATGACACAGAGTGAGGCCTGATCCCCTCACACACAGAACACACTCCGACACACACACACACACAGTTGCACACACACACAGTTGCACACACACACAGTCGCACACACACACAGTCGCACACACACACACACACACACACAGTCGCACACACACACAGTCGCAAACACACACACACACATTCACACAGTCGCACACAGAACACACTCCGACACACACACACACACACACACACACACACACACACACACACACACACACACACACACACACACACACACACACACACACACAGAGTGAGGCTGTTATTTAGTGGGCACGTTAGCTCAGAGCGTCAGACACTGAGGAGAGGGACTGTTCTATTAGCGCCAGTCTGTAACACAAACCCCTCAGATCTCAGATCAACCTCCGGTCCTACATGATAATGACTGTCCTCTCCATTGACATGTGATAATGACTGTCCTCTCCATTGACGTGTGATAATGACTGTCCTCTCCATTGACGTGTGATAATGACTGTCCTCTCCATTGACATGTGATAATGACTGTCCTCTCCATTCACATGTGATAATGACTGTCCTCTCCATTGACGTGTGATAATGAAGGCCCTCTCCATTCACATGTGATAATGACTGTCCTCTCCATTCACATGTGATAATGACTGTCCTCTCCATTGACGTGTGATAATGACTGTCCTCTCCATTGACGTGTGATAATGACTGTCCTCTCCATTGACATGTGATAATGACTGTCCTCTCCATTTCACATGTGATAATGACTGTCCTCTCCATTGACGTGTGATAATGAAGGCCCTCTCCATTCACATGTGATAATGACTGTCCTCTCCATTCACATGTGATAATGACTGTCCTCTCCATTGACGTGTGATAATGACTGTCCTCTCCATTGACACGTGATAATGACTGTCCTCCTCCATTGACGTGTGATAATGACTGTCCTCTCCATTGACGTGTGATAATGAAGGCCCTCTCCATTGACATGTGATAATGACTGTCCTCTCCATTGACATGTGATAATGACTGTCCTCTCCATAGACGTGTGATAATGACTGTCCTCTCCATTGACGTGTGATAATGACTGTCCTCTCCATAGACGTGTGATAATGACTGTCCTCTCCATTGACGTGTGATAATGACTGTCCTCTCCATTGACATGTGATAATGACTGTCCTCTCCATTGACATGTGATAATGACTGCCCTCTCCATTGACATGTGATAATGACTGTCCTCTCCATTGACATGTGATAATGACTGTGTGTGGGGTGACTGAGTGAGTATGTGTGTGTGTGGGGGGGGGGGAGTGAGTGAGTGTGTGGGAGTAGGTGTGGTGTGTGTGGGGGGGGGGGACTGAGTGAGTATGTGTGTGTGTGGGGGGGGGGGGAGTGAGTGAGTGTGTGGGAGTAGATGTGGTGTGTGTGCATATGTATGTGCAATCATGTATCGCTGTGTGTGTGTGTGCATGTGTATATATGTGTGTGTGTGTACACTGTTTATGTGTGTGTGTGTACACTGTTTATGTGTGTGTGTGTACGCGTCTGTATTAAACCCATCATTAACTTCCCCATGCAGCTTGTGTCAGGGCCCAGACGGAGAGACAAAGCCTGTGTTTTCCTCAGCTGTGTGGCCAGGCGAGGGGCCAGGGGCCTGGGGGAGAGAGGGGACAGGTACAGCCTGCCCTGGGTGACAGACACACAAACACACCGGACGGATACCGCTGTTTTGCTTCCATTTAGGCACTAAATAAGGGAGGAACCAAAAACTTGGCAGAGTTGTACAGAGGGTAATTAGCAAGCGGGACACACGTGTCCCTCAATGAGGGGTACCCCAGCGAGAGACAGCTCAATCAGAGACTCAGCTGCAGGTAGAGGGGGCACCATTTTTGTGAGCGTGTGTGTGTGTGTGTGTGTCATGTACAGCTGAACCTATAACCCTTGCACCCCTTCTCTTTAATTATTCTAGTCATTGAAAGCTGATTAACACACTCACACACACCAATGGCAGGTTGAGGGGTATCACACTGAGTCTCATGTTAAGCCAGAAAGTGACACGATTATGTGTGCGTATAACGGGGTGGTGGTTTGGGTGTGTATGACGGCATCTCAATTGCTGTGTGGTGCCGGGAAAGAGAGAGAGAGACAAAGAAAGAAAGAAAGAATGAGAGGGGGCGTCGCACTCCAACAGCTGTCTGTATAACTGTTTAATAATAAACTCTCCTCATCTCCTCCCCATCTCCCCCCCATCTCCCCCTATATCTCCCCATCTCCTCCCCCATCTCCTCCCCCATCTCCTCCCCCATCTCCTCATCTCCTCCCCCATCTCCTCATCTCCTCCCCCATCTCCCCCCCATCTCCCCCTATATCTCCCCATCTCCTCCCCATCTCCCCCTATATCTCCCCCATTTCCTCCCTTATCTCCCCCATCTCCTCCCCCATCTCCTCCCCATCTCCCCCCATTTCCTCCCTTATCTCCCCCATCTCCTCCCCCATCTCCTCCCCATCTCCCCCCATTTCCTCCCCCATCTCCTCCATCTCCTCCTAATCTCCTCCCCTTCTCCTCCTCATCTCCTCCCCATCTCCCCCATCTCCCCTATCTCCTCCCCTTCTCCTCCCCATCTCCCCCATCTCCTCCCCATCTCCCCCCCCATTTCCTCCCCCATCTCCCCCATCTCCTCCCCATCTCCCCCATTTCCTCCCCCATCTCCTCCATCTCCCCCCCATCATCTCCTCCCATCTCCTCCCGCCCATCTCCCCCATCACCCCACCATCTTCTCCCCATCTCCCTCATATCTCCCCCATCTCCTCCCCATCTCCTCTCCATCTCCTCAAACTCCTCCCCATCTCCCCAAACTCCTCCCCATCTCCCGCCCATCTCCTCCATCACCCCCCATCACCCCCCCATATCTCCCCCATATATCCCCCATCTCCCCCATACATCCCCCATCTCCCTCATATATCCCCCATATCTCCCCATCTCCTCCCCATCTCCCCAAACTCCTCCCTATCTCCCCATCTCCTCCCCATCTCCCCCAAACTCCTCCTCATGTCCTCCTCATCTCCTCCCCATCTCCCCCATATCTCCCCCATCTCCTCTCCATCTCCTCCATATCTCCCACATTTCCTCCTCATCGCCTCCCCATATCTCCCCCATATCCTCCCCATCTCCCCCCTGTCCTCCTCACCTCCTCCCCATATCTCCCCCATCTCCCCCATCTCCTCCCCATATCTCCATCTCCTCCCCATATCTCCCCCATCTCCTCACCATCTCACCCATCTCACCCATCTCCCTCTCTATCTCCCCCCGGCTCCCCCCGTCTCCTCCCCCATCTCCACCCCCGTCTCCTCCCCCATCTCCTTGCTCATCTTTTCCCCATCTTCTCCCCCATCTCTCCCATCTTCTCCCCATCTCCCACTGAAGTACCCAAGTAACAGATTCCCTGGAAGCAGCCACCACCGACCCCATGCCATGCACCCGGATCTGACACTCCATTGTGCCCCAGAGGGGGAGGGTGTCTCTGTGTGTTGTGATCTGATAAGCCCCTTCATTTGGGCCGTTTGAAAGGAGTGAAAGGAGTCGTGGGGAGACTTTCATCTTCAGAACAAAAAGAGAGCAGGTCGAGAGGGGAGAGACAGAGAGAGAGACAGAGGGAGGGAGAGACAGAGAGAGAGACAGACAGAGGGAGAGACAGAGGGAGAGACAGAGAGAGACAGACAGAGGGAGAGACAGAGAGAGACAGACAGAGGGAGAGACAGAGAGAGACAGACAGAGGGAGAGACAGACGGGAGAGACAGACAGAGGGAGAGACAGAGAGAGACAGACAGAGGGAGAGACAGGACGAGAGAGACAGAGAGAGGAGAGACAGACAGAGGGAGAGACAGAGAGAGGGAGAGACAGACAGAGGGAGAGACAGACAGAGGGAGAGACAGAGAGAGAGAGACAGAGGGAGAGACAGAGAGAGAGACAGACAGAGGGAGAGACAGAGAGAGGACAGACAGAGGGAGAGACAGAGAGAGAGACAGAGGGAGAGACAGAGGGAGGGAGAGACAGAGAGAGACAGAACAGAGGGAGAGACAGAGAGAGAGACAGACAGAGGGAGAGACAGAGAGAGACAGACAGAGGGAGAGACAGAGAGAGAGACAGAGGGAGAGACAGAGGGAGGGAGAGACAGAGAGAGACAGACAGAGGGAGAGACAGAGAGAGAGACAGACAGAGGGAGAGACAGAGAGAGACAGACAGAGGGAGAGACAGAGAGAGAGAGACAGAGAGAGAGACAGAGGGAGGGAGAGACAGAGAGAGACAGACAGAGGGAGAGACAGAGAGAGACAGACAGAGGGAGCGACAGAGAGAGAGAGACAGAGAGAGAGACAGAGGGAGGGAGAGAAGAGTGGGACAGAGGGAGGGAGAGAAGGGTGGGGTGAGAGGAGGAAGAGATGAGAGAGGGATAAAGAAAGAGAGAGAGCTAATCCACAGGATGTTTAACTTGGGCATGCTGACAGAGGACAATAAAGAGAAAACAAAGAAACACCAGTATGTCCTGCTTCCTGTTGGAGACAGAAGACTGAGGAGAGAAGGAAGAGAAACGGAGAATATTACAGAAATAGGGGTTTAATAGATACAGTGTACAGACTTCCACATGGTGGGACTTAAATTAATAATGAACGATGGGGGGGGGGGGCTGTGTCTCCGTCTATAAGTCTGTCTGGGTGTGTCATCACTCAAGGAGAGAATTTACAAGTCAAAGAGAGATGTAATGATAGGAATCTTCTGAGAATCTTCTTTTCTCTCTTCCTCCTCTGTGGTAATTGAAGACACAATGCTTGTTGAAAGATCAAGTTGCGATAGAATAAGGCATAAAACAATTCCCCCAAAATACAGCCTACCTCACGTCTTGGTGGAGCCCCTTTGATTAAAGCCTTGCAAGTAAGAATACTGGTATGTTTCAGGCACCAAGTACTGTGGGTGTGTTAGTGGTGATAACAGGGCGGATCAATTACTGTCTGCAACTGGAACAATTAGGAGAGGAAGAGGGCTGTGGGTGTTTCCCCTTTGTCTTAGTGTGTGTGTGTGTGTGTGTGTGTGTGTGTGTGTGTGTGTGTGTGTGTGTGTGTGTGTGTGTGTGTGTGTGTGTTACAGTGTTACAGTGTTATCTGATAGGAGAGGCCCTATCTCTGCTCCATCAGTCTACTGAGCCAGGAGAGAGTAAACGTCTATCTCTCCACACGAGCCCTGAGTCCTAAATCAGGGAAGAGATTCACTCAACACAGTCTTTAGTTCCACCTCTTTAAGTTATTCACCATGTCTCACTGTCTCACTGTACCTGGTCATGTTGTGTGTAGCCCTGTCCCTGGTCATGTTGTGTGTAGCCCTGTCCCTGGTCATGTTGTGTGTAGTCCTGTCCCTGGTCATGTTGTGTGTAGTCCTGTCCCTGGTCATGTTGTGTGTAGCCCTGTCCCTGGTCATGTTGTGTGTAGTCCTGTCCCTGGTCATGTTGTGTATAGTCCTGTCCCTGGTCATGTTGTGTGTAGTCCTGTCCCTGGTCATGTTGTGTGTAGTCCTGGCCCTGGTCATGTTGTGTGTAGCCCTGTCCCTGGTCATGTTGTGTGTAGCCCTGTCCCTGGTCATGTTGTGTGTAGTCCTGTCCCTGGTCATGTTGTGTGTAGCCCTGTCCCTGGTCATGTTGTGTGTAGCCCTGTCCCTGGTCCTTTAACTCCAAGGGTCCAATAACTCCAAGGATCCTATAACTCCAAGGGTCCAATAACTCCAAGGGTCCTTTAACTCCAAGGGTCCAATAACTCCACGGATCCTATAACTCCAAGGATCCTATAACTCCAAGGGTCCTTTAACTCCAAGGATCCTATAACTCCAAGGGTTATATAACTCCACGGGTCCTATAACTCCAAGGGTTTTATAACTCCAATGGTCCTATAACTCCAAGGGTTTTATAACTCCAATGGTCCTATAACTCCAAGGGTCCTATAACTCCAAGGGTTTTATAACTCCAATGGTCCTATAACTCCAAGGGTCCTATAACTCCAAGGGTCCTATAACTCCAAGGGTTTTATAACTCCAATGGTCCTATAACTCCAAGGGTCCTATAACTCCAAGGGTTCTATAACTCCAAGGGTCCCTTCAATCTCTAAGGTTTTTCTACATGTTATACACAGACATCATGTACATCAGGGGTATTCCACTCTGACCCTAAGAAGTCTGGAGCCTGCTGGTTTTCTGTTCTACCTGATCATTAATTGCAAATGCCTGGTGCCCCAGGTCTAAATCAGTCCCTGATCAGAGGGGAACAATGAAAAAAACAGTGGAACTGGCTTTAAGGTCCAGAGTTGGGTCTATGGGATGTGGATCATCTAATAGGATCTAGTTCAACTCTATCTAGCCTGTACATAGCGCTAGTAACAGAGGCAGTCCAAATAGAGGGGGTTCAGAAGATTACACAGTGGTTGTCAAGGTGTTGCTGTGGTGAATATAAACCAGGATCAGTGCTGTTCTAGCAGAGAGGAGTTCATGCGTATTATGGGCTGTGGCACATCCATCACCCTTATTGGTAATAAACACGGGCCTATCGTTTGGAAGACATTAAATCAACCCAACAACCAGCGCAGTCTTTTTCTGAGGACCCTTTGGAGAAAACTAACTTGAATATCTCTAATTGAGGACATTTGGTCTGTGTGTGTGTGTGTGTGTGTGTGTGTGTGTGTGTGTGTGTGTGTGTGTGTGTGTGTCCATGGCTGATGACCTTTAATTAGGAGTAAAACAGTCCTAACTGCGTCATCTCACTGATGAGTAGTGGAACGCCGCCTCGTCCTGAAACACACACCTCCTATTATTACACTCCCAACAGGACTCATCTCATATGTATATACTGTACTCGATATCATCTACTGTATCTTGCCTATGCTGCTCTGTACCATCACTCATTCATATATCTTTATGTACATATTCTTAATCCCCTTACACTGTGTATAAGACAGTAGTTTTTTTGGAATTGTTAGTTAGATCACTTGTTCGTTATTACTGCATTGTCGGAACTAGAAGCACAAGCATTTCGCTACACTCGCATTAACATCTGCTAACCATGTGTATGTGACAAATAAATTTGATTTGATTTGATTTGATTTGATTTGGAATGAGGTGCAGATGGTCTTTACTTAGGCTACAGATGTCCTGGGAAATATGACCAAAACACAGGGTGAGACAGGACTAGCATTTCAAACCCTGCTGTCTGAGAGACAGAAAGAGAGAGAGAGCAAAAGAGACAGAGAGAGTAGACAGAAAGGAGGGAGGGAGGGGAGGGAGGGAGGGAGGGAGGGAGGGAGGGAGGGAGGGAGGGAGGGAGGGAGGGAGGGAGGGAGGGAGGGAGGGAGGGAGGGAGGGAGGGAGGGAGGGAGGGAGGGAGGGAGGGAGGATATTTTGTATGATTGTAAATACAACCCATATTTATGTCTATTTATATTCCCTTTTGTACTTGAACTATTTGCACATAATATGACATTTGAAATGTCTTTATTCTCTTGGAACTTTTGTTTGTGTTTTTGTTTATTTCACTTAGTTTATTATCTATTTCACTTGCTTTGGCATGTAAACATATGTTTCCCCTGCCAATAAAGCCCTTCAATTGAATTGAATTGAAATTGAATTGAGAGGGAGAGAGAGAGAGAGAGAGAGAGAGATGTTTAATTAGATCAATATGTGAGTCTGTGAAGGGTCAGTGGATGAGTTCATTGTGACCCATCAGTTATTGGCTGACTAACTCACAGCAGGACCCTCCTTACCCCTTCACTTACTTTCTCCTATCTTTCCTCCTCTCCCCCTCCTTCCACCTCTCCCCCTCCTTCCACCTCTCCACCCTCCTTCTACCTCTCCACCCTCCTTCTACCTCTGACCCTCCTCCCACCTCTGACCCTCCTCCACCTCTTCCCCCTCCTTCCACCTCTCCACCCTCCTTCTACCTCTGACCCTCCTCCCCCTCTCCCCCCTCATTCCACCTCTCCCCCTCCTTCCACCTCTCCCCCTCCTTCCTCCTCTCCCCCTCCTTCTACCTCTGACCCTCCTTCCACCTCTCCCCCTCCTTCCACCTCTCCCCCTCCTTCCACCTCTCCCCTCCTTCCACCTCTCCCCTCCTTCCACCTCTCCCCTCCTTCCACCTCTCCCCCTCATTCCACCTCTCCCCCTCCTTCCTCCTCTCTGCCCTCCTTCCACCTCTCCCCCTCCTTCTACCTCTGACCCTCCTCCCTCCTCCTCCCCCTCCTACCTCTGACCCTCCTTCCACCTCTCCCCTCCTCTACCTCCTCTCCTCTCCGCCCTACACTTATCCCGCTTCTACCCTCTCTCTTTTTCTACTGAATCAAACCTTATCAACCGTCATTTGGGAGTTGAAATGATATCATTAATAATGATCTAACTCCATGTTGGCCTTACACTGCACTATAATGAATGTCTTATCCTCTACCAACTCATACGTTAATATATACTTCTGTTTTAAGATTTTATTTCAACACAGCTCGGGAAACTTTGTATGTTTTAATTGCTTCCGGCTTTAAACAAGAGCCATCGCCTTCAATTGAAATGATTTAACGTGAGATGTTGAACCCTTTGTGTGAGTGCAGACCCTGTTCCAGATAACACTTCCATAACACTGATGAAAACAGATAGGGAGACGTTGGCCACGTTCCCATCTCATCCAGTCTGTACTACTACCTTCACACAGAGGGAGAGAGAGAAATAAAAGACAGAAAAGAGAAAGGGAAAAAAAGACAGAATGAGAGTTGAGTAGTTGAGCAGAGTAGAGAGATGGAGAGAGAGAGAGAGAGAGAGAGAGAGAGAGAGAGAGAGAGAGAGAGAGAGAGATGGAGCAAGAGAGAGAGAGGAGAGAGAGAGAGAGGGAGAGAGAGAGAGAGAGAGAGAGAGAGAGAGAGAGAGAGAGAGAGAGAGAGAGAGAGAGAGAGATGGGGGTTGTGGAGGTTGGAAGGGAGAGATGGAGGTTGGAAGGGAGAGATGGAGGTTGGAAGGGAGAGATGGGGTTGTGGAGGTTGGAAGGGAGGGATGGAGGTTGGAAGGGAGGGATGGAGGTTGGAAGGGAGAGATGGAGGTTGGAAGGGAGAGATGGAGGGAAAGAGAGAGAACGACCCCTCTGCCTTCGTCTCCTTTAATAGTTCCTCACAAGTGTTCTGCTCTCTGTTCCTCCTCCCCTCTTCCCCGAACAAAGCCCCTATAAATAGCCACCGCCATCGACGCCATGCGCCCTGTGTGTGTGTGTGTGTGTGTGTGTGCGCGTCGCAAGGCTGGCACCTTGGCTGAGGGGTGTAAGGAGTTCAGCATTAATAATTAAATGCGGGGGAACCGCTACCATCCAAATACAAAACGCGTCACAACTGGCAACCTCCTTTCACTTCTCTAAAAAAGAGAGCATGAGAAAGGGAGAGAAACAGACAGAGAGAGAGAGCGAGACAGACAGACTCTGTTTGCCACTGTTTGTGTTTACAAACAGTGGGGAAGGTCAGGTCAATGAGGTCAGAGTAAAGGTCAACGGTTGAGGTGGTCAAGGTTAAGGGTGGAGGTCAGGGTCATTGTGAATCCACCAACAAAGCCAGTTCATCAGATCCAGGCTGGATAAACATGTGATCTAGATAACTGGGCTTTAGATAAGAAAAGCCTATGAATGATAATATGATTTTATCCTAGGATCACCGTCGCTACAGCCAAAGCTCAGCTGGCTCCATTGAATACATGGATATATCCAAGCCAATGAAAGATCTTTGGCCTCGTGCAAAAGCTTTATAATCAGTTTTGCAAATACAAATCTATGTGGTTGTTGGGGAGACAGAGCGACGTGATTGGGGGATTTCAATAGGATTTGGTTGGGCTCCGGTCTGAGTAATCTGAGGCAGGGGATTGATGGTAATAATGCAGTACAGTGGTAAAGTCCAATGTGACATGTATAACACTGATCCCCATGGTAACACACTAATCTGACAGCTAATGAAGATTCCAGTCTATATCTCTCTATGCTGTTCTCTCTCTCCATCGTCTTCCATCTCCATCTCTCCCACCACCCCTCTAATGTCCTTTATATTTCACACTCTCTACTTGCTCTCTACATCTGAGCTTTGTAACTCTACTTTTATATAGCCCCCCCCCCCCCCTTTCTCTCCCACTATTCCTCTGTTTCTATCCCTCCCTCTCAACATTGTTCTGTCACTCCTCAGCATTAACTCACAGAGCAAATTACACATCTCAGATTACACTCCAATTAAAGAGTGTCTGGGCATCCATCCACACGACTACTGTTGATCTCTGTTGGCACTGGGTCCCTTAAAAAGGCCTCGGAAGGAATGCTGGGGACGTGCAAGGCATATTAAAACCAGTATGTGTGTGTGTGTGTGTGTCATTGCTAATCGCAGACAGCAGCCCCTGTTAAACCACCATTAATGATCCTATTTACACTTGTTGCCAGATTAATCAGAGTTTGAGCCTGTGTGATCATGGGCCTTTTCATGTTGGGGCGGGGTAGCGGGTGGTGGTGGGGAGGGACGGGGCTTGGTGGGAGACTGACACAGTTGGCAGAAAGAAGGGAGTGTCAACACCATGCCCACCAGGCTATAAAGGAGGGGCATGGGGAAGATGTAGGGGGGACTGTGTGTGGGACAGGGTATTTGGGGGGTCCCTGGCTGAGATCAGAGGGTTTAGAGAAACACAAATCCCAATGGTGATGTCACAGTGAGGAGAAAAAGGGTCTGGCTTGTGCATCTCTGTCTGTCTGTCTGTCTGTCTGTCTGTCTGTCTGTCTGTCTGTCTGTCTGTCTGTCTGTCTGTCTGTCTGTCTGTCTGTCTGTCTGTCTGTCTGTCTGTCTGTCTGTCTGTATCTCTCTGCATGTCGCTGTGCATGTCTCTGTCGCTGTGGCATGTCTCTGTCGCTGTGCATGTCTCTGTCGCTGTGAATGTCTCTGTCGCTGTGCATGTCTCTGTCGCTGTGCATGTCTCTGTTGCTGTGTATGTCTCTGTCGCTGTGCATCTCTCTCTCTCTCTCTCTCTCTCTCTCTCTTTCTCCCTCTCTCTCTCTCAGCAGTTTGCAATCTCAATGTTCTTTTCTAAGTGTGTGTGAGAGAGATTGATAGAGGGAGGGAGGGGGATGGATAGAGGGATACAGGGTGTTGTACAGCCACTCTCCTCTCTTCCTCTCATTCTCTGATAGACCTGTAAGATCATTCATCACCTGCACACACACTCCATAAACACACACACACACACCATGCCCACACACACCATGAACACATACACCATGAACACACACACCATGAACACACACACACACACACCATGCACACACACTCCATGCACACACACACCATACACACACAAACCATGAACACACACACCATGAGCACACACACACACACATCATGCACACACACACCATGAACACACACACACACCATGCACACACACTAAATGCACACACACACACACACACCATACACACACAAACCATGAACACACACACCATGAGCACACACACACACACATCATGCACACACACACCATGAACACACACATTATGCACACACACACCAGGATATATACCTTCTATTGACCAGGATATATACCTTCTATTGACCAGGATATATACCTTCTATTGCCTTCTATTGACCAGGATATATACCTTCTATTGACCAGGATATATACCTTCTATTGACCAGGATATATACCTTTTATTGCCTTCTATTGACCAGGATATATACCTTCTATTGACCAGGATATATGCCTTCTATTGTCTTCTATTGACCAGGATATATACCTTCTATTGACCAGGATATATACCTTCTATTGACCAGGATATATGCCTTCTATTGTCTTCTATTGACCCGGATATATACCTTCTATTGACCAGGATATATAACTTCTATTGACCAGGATATATGCCTTCTATTGTCTTCTATTGACCAGGATATATAACTTCTATTGACCAGGATATATACCTTCTATGGACCAGGATATATGCCTTCTATTGTCTTCTATTGACCAGGATATATAACTTCTATTGACCAGGATATATACATTCTATTGACCAGGATATATGCCTTCTATTGTCTTCTATTGACCAGGATATATGCCTTCGATTGTCTTCTATTGACCAGGATATATACCTTCTATTGACCAGGATATATACCTTCTATTGACCAGGATATATACCTTCTATTGACCAGGATATATACCTTCTATTGACCAGGATATATGCCTTCTATTGTCTTCTATTAACCAGGATATATAACTTCTATTGACCAGGATATATACCTTCTATTGACCAGGATATATGCCTTCTATTGTCTTCTATTGACCAGGATATATACCTTCTATTGACCAGGATATATACCTTCTATTGACCAGGATATATGCCTTCTATTGTCTTCTATTGACCAGGATATATACCTTCTATTGACCAGGATATATAACTTCTATTGACCAGGATATATGCCTTCTATTGTCTTCTATTAACCAGGATATATACCTTCTATTGACCAGGATATATACCTTCTATTGACCAGGATATATGCCTTCTATTGACCAGGATATTTGCCTTCTATTGACCAGGATATATAACTTCTATTGACCAGGATATATAACTTCTATTGACCAGGATATATGCCTTCTATTGACCAGGATATATGCCTTCTATTGACCAGGATATATGCCTTCTATTGACCAGGATATATAACTTCTATTGACCAGGATATATACCTTCTATTGACCAGGATATATGCCTTCTATTGTCTTCTATTAACCAGGATATATAACTTCTATTGACCAGGATGTATAACTTCTATTAACCAGGATATACGCCTTCTATTGACCAGGATATATGCACGCAGATGTACTTTTGATTGACATAAATCATCCCTTTCCCTCTGCTGGAGTTGACATTCAGAGTGGGCACTTTACTGTAGGGGTAACACGTAGTTGTCAAGTGGTCAAGTGTGTGTGTGTGTGTGTGTGTGTGTGTGGTGTGTGTGTGTGTGTGTGTGTGTGTGTGTGTGTGTGTGTGTGTGTGTGTGTGCGTGCGTGCTTGTGTGTGTGTGAGTGTGTTGGTAGAGTCCTCTGCAGTAGATTGGAATGAATTGTAATCCCCCTAATGGATTGGGTGAGAAGGTCGGCCGCTCACCTCCAGAGAGTCTGTAAAGGAGTGGTGCATCGATCCCAGTCAGACAGGTGGGGGGGTGTAGACAGGTCAGAGGAGAGAGGAAGTCACTGTCGCATAAATAGCCTCACTCTCAATTAGCACCTGACAGTTCTCTTCACCCGCCGACACAACACACACATACACACACACTCAATCACAACGCATTTTTTGTTTGTTTCAATTGTAATTCAGAGTAGTAAGCACTAAAAGTATATCATTATGTGTGTGTGTGTGTGTGTGTGTGTGTATGTGTGTGTGTGTGTGTGTGTGTGTGTGTGTGTGTGTGTGTGTGTGTGTGTGTGTGTGTGTGTGTGTGTGTGTGTGTGTGTGTGTGTGTGTGTGGTGTGTGTGTGTGTGTGTGTGTGTGTGTGCGTGTGTGCGTGCGTGCATGCATGTGTGTTTGTACGTGTGTGTGTGTGTGTGTTTACCAGTTTTCCATACACTGTACACTGTACAGTTTACCAACAAGAAAGTCAAAACTGGAACCCCTCCAGAAGTGAGACCAGGGAGTGAATCCCATAATTCTGTCCTGGCAACAGCTAACCCTGGGCTGATATCACTGTACTATACAACAATGTAAAATAGCCATTTATTAACACAGGGCAGACTGGGAAAACAACAAACTGGTGAAATGCATCCGCAGCATCGATTGTGGTCTGTGGAAGGTGTAAAAACAGATACTTATGCTGGCTAACATGGTGGATAGCATTTCATAAACGGCTGCTGTTCACCAAGGGATAGGGTTTCTCTCTGCTGTACACACAGCACTAGAGAGACATTGTCAGACATTCAACGAGGACAGACAAGCTGATGCAATTAGAGTTCTACAGTTGCCAAACAAGTGAAACGTAAAGCATTTTGTTAGCAGTAGCTTCACTGCACAGTACTGTACTGTTAGCCATTGGCTGCTATTAGCTTCTTTTAGAATTAGCTTCAGGGTACAGCGCTGCACTGTTGAATGAGCCCACTATTATGTTGTGTGCTGCTATTTAGTGCCATTACAAAGCACTAAAAGGTTAGCATGTATCTACACTGTAGCATGTTGCTGCTATAAGTGCCATTACACAGCACTAAAGGGTTAGCATGTATCTCCACTGTAGCATGTTGACTATCTGATGTTCACAGCTTGGGGCACTGAGGCACATACTACAGTATTAGGGACTTGTTGTCGGCCTTCAGGTGATATAAACCCTTTCTACCGTCCACTGCCTCCATGGTGGGAAATATCCTTGGCACCCGTAAAGACAAACACCCTTTCCCCACTGATCAGCATAATTTCACTCTTCATCCACAAATCAATTCTGCATGTCTTCCCCTGATACAGTGAACTAGCACATATTTAACATGGTGGAAGGGGGCCGGATAGCGCTGCCGTGTGTGTTTGAGGAGCGCTTCGTTAAAACAATAAGAGCAGGAGTGATGCGACGGGCCAACGGCAGTGTCTAAGAAAGGTTTGCGCTTAATTAATGAGGAAGTGGTTGTCGGAGATAGGTGCCCCGAGCATGATGGGACTCCCTACAGAGAGAAATGGGGCTGCAGGACTGCACCTCCCACAATGCCTAGCGCCAGCCCAGAGCCCTGGAATACAGGAAGCTGTGATGTTTGGGTGCTGAAGAGAAAAAGAGAGAGTTGAGAGGAGAAGAGAAGCGAGAGAGGGGGGGGGGTGTTGTTGTTGCTCTGGAGGGCTTTGGCACTTTTGCTGACTTTCTAGTGGGACAAAGGAATCCTAAGTTATTGTCCTCAGGCACACATGCCTCTCTCCTCTCTCCCTCCGTCCCTCTTTCCCTCCTTCCCTCTCTTCCAAATTTGACTGCATTGGCTTCTATCCATTCTACCCCCCGCTCCTCCTCCGAGAGGCTCATTACCCATCTAAGGGAGCAAGGATTTGTTTATGTGCAAAATATAAATACCAACATGGCGGTATACAGCTGCATCTATGCATGGCAGCTAGTAATGAACCTGGGGGAGGGAGGGAGGGAGGGAGGAGGGAGGGAGGGAGGGTGGTAGGGAGAGTGGGAGGGAGGGAGGGAGGGTGGTAGGGAGAGAGGGAGGGAGGGAGGGTGGTAGGGAGAGACGAGAGGGGGAGACGGGAGCAGGGGAGAAGGGGAGAGGGGAGAAGGGGAGAAGAGGAGAGGGGAGAGGGGAAGAAGGAGAAGGGGAGAAGGAGAAGGGGAGAGGGGAGAAGAGGGGAGAAGAGGAGAAGGGGAGAGGAGGAGAAGGGGAGAGGGGAGAAGAGGGGAGAAGAGGAGAAGGGGAGAGGGGGAGAAGGGGAGAGGGGAGAAGGGGAGAAGAGGGGAGAAGAGGAGAAGGGGAGAAGGGGACGTCGCATGGCTGACGTTTCTCTCTCTAAGTGTGCTTCCCTCTTTGACATTCTGCCACGTCTCCAGCTCACGTTGTGTGAAACTGATTGCTAGGCAATTGCTGGCCAATGCTGTACAGTCACCTGCTACAACACATGAGGTATGTGGTTATAAGATCCTAGTCTAAGCACATTGGCACAGGCTATAAGATGCTAGCCTGAGCTAGTAGCTAAGAACAACTTAGTTTAGTTTCCGTCAATCTAAGCCGTGTACAATGTTCAGCTAACCCTCCTTGAACCCTCCTGGAGTAGTGAGATGACTAGAGGCTATGTGTGAGGAGCACCAGGCATTTGCCAGTGAAACAGAAGAGTGCAAAGCAAAGCAACACCATTGACAAACGAGGGGGCGCTTGGTTTGCCTGTTCTGAGAGCAGGCAGCTGAGGCTAAATGCGTTTAATGACATAACAAGGACAGATTTGGTGGCCAAATCACACGGAACCACTGCGGTTCGCACTCGTATTGCTTTGTTAGTAAGGAGAGAAACAGGAGAGAAACCCCCCCCCCCCCTAAATCACTGTCCACCGCTCCTTTCTTGTACCTCCTTCCATCCATCCTCCTCTCCTCTCCTCCACCAATCGACTGCTCCCTCATTGACATTCAGCACATTTAGTGACTAAGCTTTTTTCTCTTCTCTTTCCTCTGCAGGCTTTAATGAAAACGGTGCACTTGATTACACATGGAGAGCGTAAACTGGGGCCGCTCTCTCATCTCCTGGGATGAGAGTTGTGGAGTCGGATTGGAGGATAAAAGGGCATGGAATAAAGAGGAAACATGCACATCACAGTGTCCTTGGAACTCAAATTCCCAGGGAGCCGAGTGTCAGAATGAAGGGCGTGTAGAGAGAAGGGGAAAAGCCACGGAGCTTCTAGAGGGGAGAGGGGGGTGTGTATATGTGTTTCAAACAGCTGCAGACTCACACAACCAAACACACACAGACACGTAGGAAAGAAGAGACACCTTCTCATCTGAACCGTCTCGTCGTCGCTAACCCAGTTCCATCTTAGGCTATTATGATGATGAGCGGTGAGGGGACTGACATCTGGTGGCTGATGACGTGCCGGGAGACTGGCGAGGAGTGGCTGATGACGTGCCAGGAGACTGGCGAGGAGTGCCTGATGACGTGCCGGGAGACTGGCGAGGAGTGGCTGATGACGTGCCGGGAGACTGGCGAGGAGTGCCTGATGACGTGCCGGGAGACTGGCGAGGAGTGGCTGATGACGTGCCGGGAGACTGGCGAGGAGTGCCTGATGACGTGCCGGGAGACTGGCGAGGAGTGGCTGATGACGTGCCGGGAGACTGGCGAGGAGTGGCTGATGACGTGCCGGGAGACTGGCGAGGAGTGGCTGATGACGTGCGGGAGACTGGCGAGGAGTGGCTGATGACGTGCCGGGAGACTGGCGAGGAGTGGCTGATGACGTGCCGGGAGACTGGCGAGGAGTGCCTGATGACGTGCGGGAGATCTGGCGAGGAGTGGCTGATGACGTGTCGGGAGACTGGCGAGGAGTGCCTGATGACGTGCCGGGAGACTGGCGAGGAGTGGCTGATGACGTGCCGGAGACTGGCGAGGAGTGGCTGATGACGTGCCGGGGAGACTGGCGAGGAGTGGCTGATGACGTGCCGGGAGACTGGCGAGGAGTGGCTGATGACGTGCCGGGAGACTGGCGAGGAGTGCCTGATGACGTGCCGGAGACTGGCGAGGAGTGGCTGATGACGTGTCGGGAGACTGGCGAGGAGTGGCTGATGACGTGCCGGGAGACTGGCGAGGAGTGCCTGATGACGTGCCGGGAGACTGGCGAGGAGTGGCTGATGACGTGCCGGGAGACTGGCGAGGAGTGGCTGATGACGTGCCGGGAGACTGGCGAGGAGGCACGAGATGACGGAAGGCTTTGCAACTTCAACTTTTTATTAGACAAAGGAGGCGCGTTCCCCAGCATTTTGTCTCCCATGATCAATGTTCAGTCGTTTTAGAAAAGAGACATAATGAAAGAAGCCAACAGGGCTAAACCCTGATGGAATTCATCAGACAACTTCCCCTCTATCGCATCTTGTTTTTATTTCAGTCTTTTTAGCGCTTTTTGTTTTTGGTTTGTATAAAAAAAGGGCAATGATGTCTATTTGGTTTTCCATCACAGGCCCACAGTCATGCAGTCTCTGTCTCTTTCTCTCTCTCTCTCTCTCT
>NW_022264593.1:0-26345 GCF_002021735.2 Oncorhynchus kisutch
AAAAAAAATGCAGAAATAAGCACTTTTCCATAAACAAGCTCTAAATCATGTTTGATGCACTCTGGATATCCATTTTTGCTGTGCTGTGTCTAGCTTGAGATGAAATGAAAACGTGGACAGTTTTCAGCAAGTTGCAACATTGAAATGCAGAAATAAGCACTTTTCCATAAACAAGCTCTAAATCATGTTTGAAGCACTCTGGATAAAAAAATGTTTTTGTTATGTTTATTCGAGATGTTATGAAAACACTGTAGACTGTTTTCAGCAAGTTACAACATTGAAATGCAGAAATAAGCACTTTTCCATAAACAAGCTCTAAATCATGTTTGATGCACTCTGGATATCCAATTTGCTGTGTGCTGTGTCTAGCTTGAGATGAAATGAACGCCGTGGACAGTTTTCAGCAAGTTGCAACATTGAAATGCAGAAATAAGCACTTTTCCATAAACAAGCTCTAAATCATGTTTGAAGCACTCTGGATATCCAATTTTTGCTGTGCTGTGTCTAGGTTGAGATGAAATGAACACGTGGACAGTTTTCAGCAAGTTGCAAATTGAAATGCAGAAATGCAGAAATAAGCACTTTTCCATAAACAAGCTCTAAATCATGTTTGAAGCACTCTGGATAAAAAAATGTTTTTGTTATGTTTATTCGAGATGTTATGAAAACACTGTAGACTGTTTTCAGCAAGTTACAACATTGAAATGCGAAATAAGCACTTTTCCATAAACAAGCTCTAATCATGTTTTGATGCACTCTGGATATCCAATTTTTGCTGTGCTGTGTCTAGGTTGAGATGAAATGAACGCCCGTGGACAGTTTTCAGCAAGTTGCCAACATTGAAATGCAGAAATAAGCCACTTTTCCATAAACAAGCTCTAAATCATGTGTGAAGCACTCTGGATATAAAAAATGTTTTGTTATGTTTATTCGTCAGATGTTATGAAAACACTGTAGACTGTTTCTCAGCAAGGTTACAACATTGAAATGCAGAAATAAGCACTTTTCCATAAACAAGCTCTAAATCATGTTTTGATGCACTCTGGATATCCAATTTTTGCTGTGCTGTGTCTAGTTGAGATGAAATGAACGCCGTGGACAGTTTTCAGCAAGTTGCAACATTGAAATGCAGAAATAAGCACTTTTCCATAAACAAGCTCTAAATCATGTTTGAAGCACTCTGGATATCCAATTGTTGCTGTGCTGTGTCTAGGTTGAGATGAATGAACACCGTGGACAGTTTTCAGCAAGTTGCAACATTGAAATGGCAGAAATAAGCACTTTTCCATAAACAAGCTCTAAATCATGTTTGAAGCACTCTGGATAAAAAAATGTTGTTGTTGTGTTATTCGAGATGTTATGAAAACACTGTAGACTGTTTTCAGCAAGTTGCAACATTGAAATGCAGAAATAAGCACTTTTCCATAAACAAGCTCTAAATCATGTTTGAAGCACTCTGGATAAAAAAATGTTTTTGTTATGTTTATTCGAGATGTTATGAAAACACTGTAGACTGTTTTCAGCAAGTTACAACATTGAAATGCAGAGAAATAAGCACTTTTCCATAAACAAGCTCTAAATCATGTTTGATGCACTCTGGATATCCAATTTTTGCTGTGCTGTGTCTAGGTTGAGATGAAATGAACACTGTGGACAGTTTTCAGCAAGTTGCAACATTGAAATGCAGAAATAAGCACTTTTCCATAAACAAGCTCTAAATCATGTTTGAAGCACTCTGGATAAAAAATGTTTTGTTATGTTTATTCGAGATGTTATGAAAACACTGTAGACTGTTTTCAGCAAGTTACACATTGGAAATGCAGAAATAGCACTTTTCCATAAACAAGCTCTAAATCAGTTTTGATGCACTCTGGACTATCCAATTTTTGCTGGCTGCTGGTCTAGGTTGAAGATGAAATGAACGCCGGTGGACAGTTGTCAGCAAGTTGCAACATTGAAATGCATGAAGAAATAAAGCACTTTTCCATAAACAAGCTCCGAAATCATGTTGGAAGCACTCTGGATATAAAAATTTTTGCTGTGTGATGTGTCTAGGTTCGAGATGTTATTGAACTGAACACCGTAGGACCTGTTTTTCAGCAAGTGGGACACATTTGAAATGCAGAAAATAAGGCCACTTTTCCCTAAACAAGCTCTAATCATGTTTGAAGCACTCTGGAGATAAAAAATGTTTTTGTGTATGGGTTTATTCGAGATGTTATGAAAACACTTTGTAGACTGTTTTCAGCAAGTTACAACATTGAAATGCAGAAATAAGCACTTTTTCCATAAACAAGCTCTAAATCATGTTTTGATGCACTCTGGATATCCAATTTTTGCTGTGCTGGTGTCTAGCGTTGCGATGAAAGAACAGCCGTGGACAGTTTTCAGCAAGTTGACCAACATGGAAATGCAGAAATAAGCACTTTTCCATCACCAAGCTCTAATCAATGTTGAAGAGCACTCTGGATAAAAAATGTTTTTGGGGGGGTTTATGTTTATTCGAGATATTTATGAAAACACTGTGACTGTTTCACAGCAGTTCAACAATTGAAATGCATAAATAAGCACTTTCCATAAACAACTCTGAAATCATGTTTTGATGCACTCTCTGGATATCCAATTTTTGCTGGCTGTGTCTACTTGAGATGAAATGAACGCCCGTGGACAGTTTCAGCAAGTTGCAACATTGAAATGCAGAAATAAGCACTTTTACATAAACAAGCTCTAATCATGTTTGAAGCACTCTGGATATCAATTTTTGCTGTGCTGTGTCTAGTTGAGATGAAATGAACACCAGTGGACAGTTTTCAGCAAGTTTGCAACATTGAAATGCAGAAATAAGCACTTTTCCATAAACAAGCTCTAAATCATGTTTGAAGCACTCTGGATAAAAAAATGTTTTTGTTATGTTTATTCGAGATGTTATGAAAACACTGTAGACTGTTTTCAGCAAGTTACAACATTGAAATGCAGAAATAAGCACTTTTCCATAAACAAGCTCTAAATCATGTTTTGATGCACTCTGGATATCCAATTTTTGCTGTGCTGTGTCTAGCTTGAGATGAAATGAACAGCCGTGGACAGTTTTCAGCAAGTTGCAACATTGAAATGCAGAAATAAGCACTTTTCCATAAACAAGCTCTAAATCATGTTTGAAGCACTCTGGATAAAAAAATGTTTTTGTTATGTTTATTCGAGATGTTATGAAAACACTGTAGACTGTTTTCAGCAAGTTACAACATTGAAATGCAGAAATAAGCACTTTTCCATAAACAAGCTCTAAATCATGTTTTGATGCACTCTGGATATCCAATTTTTGCTGTGCTGTGTCTAGCTTGAGATGAAATGAACGCCGTGGACAGTTTCAGCAAGTTGCAACATTGAAATGCAGAAATAAGCACTTTTACATAAACAAGCTCTAAATCATGTTTGAAGCACTCTGGATATCCAATTTTTGCTGTGCTGTGTCTAGGTTGAGATGAAATGAACACCGTGGACAGTTTTCAGCAAGTTGCAACATTGAAATGCAGAAATAAGCACTTTTCCATAAACAAGCTCTAAATCATGTTTGAAGCACTCTGGATAAAAAAATGTTTTTGTTATGTTTATTCGAGATGTTATGAAAACACTGTAGACTGTTTTCAGCAAGTTACAACATTGAAATGCAGAAATAAGCACTTTTCCATAAACAAGCTCTAAATCATGTTTTGATGCACTCTGGATATCCAATTTTTGCTGTGCTGTGTCTAGCTTGAGATGAAATGAACGCCGTGGACAGTTTTCAGCAAGTTGCAACATTGAAATGCAGAAATAAGCACTTTTCCATAAACAAGCTCTAAATCATGTTTGAAGCACTCTGGATATCCAATTTTGCTGTGCTGTGTCTAGGTTGAGATGAAATGAACACCGTGGACAGTTTTCAGCAAGTTGCAACATTGAAATGCAGAAATAAGCACTTTTCCATAAACAAGCTCTAAATCATGTTTGAAGCACTCTGGATAAAAAATGTTTTTGTTATGTTTATTCGAGATGTTATGAAAACACTGTAGACTGTTTTCAGCAAGTTACAACATTGAAATGCAGAAATAAGCACTTTTCCATAAACAAGCTCTAAATCATGTTTTGATGCACTCTGGATATCCAATTTTTGCTGTGCTGTGTCTAGCTTGAGATGAAATGAACGCCGTGGACAGTTTTCAGCAAGTTGCAACATTGAAATGCAGAAATAAGCACTTTTCCATAAACAAGCTCTAAATCATGTTTGAAGCACTCTGGATAAAAAAATGTTTTTGTTATGTTTATTCGAGATGTTATGAAAACACTGTAGACTGTTTTCAGCAAGTTACAACATTGAAATGCAGAAATAAGCACTTTTCCATAAACAAGCTCTAAATCATGTTTTGATGCACTCTGGATATCCAATTTTTGCTGTGCTGTGTCTAGCTTGAGATGAAATGAACGCCGTGGACAGTTTTCAGCAAGTTGCAACATTGAAATGCAGAAATAAGCACTTTTCCATAAACAAGCTCTAAATCATGTTTGAAGCACTCTGGATAAAAAAATGTTTTTGTTATGTTTATTCGAGATGTTATGAAAACACTGTAGACTGTTTTCAGCAAGTTACAACATTGAAATGCAGAAATAAGCACTTTTCCATAAACAAGCTCTAAATCATGTTTTGATGCACTCTGGATATCCAATTTTTGCTGTGCTGTGTCTAGCTTGAGATGAAATGAACGCCGTGGACAGTTTTCAGCAAGTTGCAACATTGAAATGCAGAAATAAGCACTTTTACATAAACAAGCTCTAAATCATGTTTGAAGCACTCTGGATATCCAATTTTTGCTGTGCTGTGTCTAGGTTGAGATGAAATGAACACCGTGGACAGTTTTCAGCAAGTTGCAACATTGAAATGCAGAAATAAGCACTTTTCCATAAACAAGCTCTAAATCATGTTTGAAGCACTCTGGATAAAAAATGTTTTTGTTATGTTTATTCGAGATGTTATGAAAACACTGTAGACTGTTTTCAGCAAGTTACAACATTGAAATGCAGAAATAAGCACTTTTCCATAAACAAGCTCTAAATCATGTTTTGATGCACTCTGGATATCCAATTTTTGCTGTGCTGTGTCTAGCTTGAGATGAAATGAACGCCGTGGACAGTTTTCAGCAAGTTGCAACATTGAAATGCAGAAATAAGCACTTTTCCATAAACAAGCTCTAAATCATGTTTGAAGCACTCTGGATAAAAAAATGTTTTTGTTATGTTTATTCGAGATGTTATGAAAACACTGTAGACTGTTTTCAGCAAGTTACAACATTGAAATGCAGAAATAAGCACTTTTCCATAAACAAGCTCTAAATCATGTTTTGATGCACTCTGGATATCCAATTTTTGCTGTGCTGTGTCTAGCTTGAGATGAAATGAACGCCGTGGACAGTTTTCAGCAAGTTGCAACATTGAAATGCAGAAATAAGCACTTTTACATAAACAAGCTCTAAATCATGTTTGAAGCACTCTGGATATCCAATTTTTGCTGTGCTGTGTCTAGGTTGAGATGAAATGAACACCGTGGACAGTTTTCAGCAAGTTGCAACATTGAAATGCAGAAATAAGCACTTTTCCATAAACAAGCTCTAAATCATGTTTGAAGCACTCTGGATAAAAAATGTTTTTGTTATGTTTATTCGAGATGTTATGAAAACACTGTAGACTGTTTTCAGCAAGTTACAACATTGAAATGCAGAAATAAGCACTTTTCCATAAACAAGCTCTAAATCATGTTTTGATGCACTCTGGATATCCAATTTTTGCTGTGCTGTGTCTAGCTTGAGATGAAATGAACGCCGTGGACAGTTTTCAGCAAGTTGCAACATTGAAATGCAGAAATAAGCACTTTTCCATAAACAAGCTCTAAATCATGTTTGAAGCACTCTGGATAAAAAAATGTTTTTGTTATGTTTATTCGAGATGTTATGAAAACACTGTAGACTGTTTTCAGCAAGTTACAACATTGAAATGCAGAAATAAGCACTTTTCCATAAACAAGCTCTAAATCATGTTTTGATGCACTCTGGATATCCAATTTTTGCTGTGCTGTGTCTAGCTTGAGATGAAATGAACGCCGTGGACAGTTTTCAGCAAGTTGCAACATTGAAATGCAGAAATAAGCACTTTTCCATAAACAAGCTCTAAATCATGTTTGAAGCACTCTGGATAAAAAAATGTTTTTGTTATGTTTATTCGAGATGTTATGAAAACACTGTAGACTGTTTTCAGCAAGTTACAACATTGAAATGCAGAAATAAGCACTTTTCCATAAACAAGCTCTAAATCATGTTTTGATGCACTCTGGATATCCAATTTTTGCTGTGCTGTGTCTAGCTTGAGATGAAATGAACGCCGTGGACAGTTTTCAGCAAGTTGCAACATTGAAATGCAGAAATAAGCACTTTTACATAAACAAGCTCTAAATCATGTTTGAAGCACTCTGGATATCCAATTTTTGCTGTGCTGTGTCTAGGTTGAGATGAAATGAACACCGTGGACAGTTTTCAGCAAGTTGCAACATTGAAATGCAGAAATAAGCACTTTTCCATAAACAAGCTCTAAATCATGTTTGAAGCACTCTGGATAAAAAAATGTTTTTGTTATGTTTATTCGAGATGTTATGAAAACACTGTAGACTGTTTTCAGCAAGTTACAACATTGAAATGCAGAAATAAGCACTTTTCCATAAACAAGCTCTAAATCATGTTTTGATGCACTCTGGATATCCAATTTTTGCTGTGCTGTGTCTAGCTTGAGATGAAATGAACGCCGTGGACAGTTTTCAGCAAGTTGCAACATTGAAATGCAGAAATAAGCACTTTTCCATAAACAAGCTCTAAATCATGTTTGAAGCACTCTGGATAAAAAATGTTTTTGTTATGTTTATTCGAGATGTTATGAAAACACTGTAGACTGTTTTCAGCAAGTTACAACATTGAAATGCAGAAATAAGCACTTTTCCATAAACAAGCTCTAAATCATGTTTTGATGCACTCTGGATATCCAATTTTTGCTGTGCTGTGTCTAGCTTGAGATGAAATGAACACCGTGGACAGTTTTCAGCAAGTTGCAACATTGAAATGCAGAAATAAGCACTTTTCCATAAACAAGCTCTAAATCATGTTTGAAGCACTCTGGATAAAAAATGTTTTTGTTATGTTTATTCGAGATGTTATGAAAACACTGTAGACTGTTTTCAGCAAGTTACAACATTGAAATGCAGAAATAAGCACTTTTCCATAAACAAGCTCTAAATCATGTTTTGATGCACTCTGGATATCCAATTTTTGCTGTGCTGTGTCTAGCTTGAGATGAAATGAACGCCGTGGACAGTTTTCAGCAAGTTGCAACATTGAAATGCAGAAATAAGCACTTTTCCATAAACAAGCTCTAATCATGTTTGAAGCACTCTGGATAAAAAATGTTTTTGTTATGTTTATTCGAGATGTTATGAAAACACTGTAGACTGTTTTCAGCAAGTTACAACATTGAAATGCAGAAATAAGCACTTTTCCATAAACAAGCTCTAAATCATGTTTGATGCACTCTGGATATCCAATTTTTGCTGTGCTGTGTCTAGCTTGAGATGAAATGAACGCCGTGGACAGTTTTCAGCAAGTTGCAACATTGAAATGCAGAAATAAGCACTTTTCCATAAACAAGCTCTAAATCATGTTTGAAGCACTCTGGATAAAAAAATGTTTTTTGTTATGTTTATTCGAGATGTTATGAAAACACTGTAGACTGTTTTCAGCAAGTTACAACATTGAAATGCAGAAATAAGCACTTTTCCATAAACAAGCTCTAAATCATGTTTTGATGCACTCTGGATATCCAATTTTTGCTGTGCTGTGTCTAGCTTGAGATGAAATGAACGCCGTGGACAGTTTTCAGCAAGTTGCAACATTGAAATGCAGAAATAAGCACTTTTCCATAAACAAGCTCTAAATCATGTTTGAAGCACTCTGGATAAAAAATGTTTTTGTTATGTTTATTCGAGATGTTATGAAAACACTGTAGACTGTTTTCAGCAAGTTACAACATTGAAATGCAGAAATAAGCACTTTTCCATAAACAAGCTCTAAATCATGTTTTGATGCACTCTGGATATCCAATTTTTGCTGTGCTGTGTCTAGCTTGAGATGAAATGAACACCGTGGACAGTTTTCAGCAAGTTGCAACATTGAAATGCAGAAATAAGCACTTTTCCATAAACAAGCTCTAAATCATGTTTGAAGCACTCTGGATAAAAAAATGTTTTTGTTATGTTTATTCGAGATGTTATGAAAACACTGTAGACTGTTTTCAGCAAGTTACAACATTGAAATGCAGAAATAAGCACTTTTCCATAAACAAGCTCTAAATCATGTTTGATGCACTCTGGATATCCAATTTTTGCTGTGCTGTGTCTAGCTTGAGATGAAATGAACACCGTGGACAGTTTTCAGCAAGTTGCAACATTGAAATGCAGAAATAAGCACTTTTCCATAAACAAGCTCTAAATCATGTTTGAAGCACTCTGGATAAAAAAATGTTTTTGTTATGTTTATTCAGAGATGTTATGAAAACACTGTAGACTGTTTTCAGCAAGTTACAACATTGAAATGCAGAAATAAGCACTTTTCCATAACAAGCTCTAAATCATGTTTTGATGCACTCTGGATATCCAATTTTTGCTGTGCTGTGTCTAGCTTGAGATGAAATGAACGCCGTGGACAGTTTTCAGCAAGTTGCAACATTGAAATGCAGAAATAAGCACTTTTACATTAAACAAGCTCTAAATCATGTTTGAAGCACTCTGGATATCCAATTTTTGCTGTGCTGTGTCTAGGTTGAGATGAAATGAACACCGTGGACCGTTTTCAGCAAGTTGCAACATTGAAATGCAGAAATAAGCACTTTTCCATAAACAAGCTCTAAATCATGTTTGAAGCACTCTGGATAAAAAAATGTTTTTGTTATGTTTATTCGAGATGTTATGAAAACACTGTAGACTGTTTTCAGCAAGTTACAACATTGAAATGCAGAAATAAGCACTTTTCCATAACAAGCTCTAAATCATGTTTTGATGCACTCTGGATATCCAATTTTTGCTGTGCTGTGTCTAGGCTTGAGATGAAATGAACGCCGTGGACAGTTTTCAGCAAGTTGCAACATTGAAATGCAGAAATAAGCACTTTTCCATAAACAAGCTCTAAATCATGTTTGAAGCACTCTGGATAAAAAAATGTTTTTGTTATGTTTATTCGAGATGTTATGAAAACACTGTAGACTGTTTTCAGCAAGTTACAACATTGAAATGCAGAAATAAGCACTTTCCATAAACAAGCTCTAAATCATGTTTTGATGCCACTCTGGATATCCAATTTTGCTGTGCTGTGTCTAGCTTGAGATGAAATGAACGCCGTGGACAGTTTTCAGCAAGTTGCAACATTGAAATGCAGAAATAAGCACTTTTCCATAAACAAAGCTCTAAATCATGTTTGAATGCACTCTGGATATCCAATTTTTGCTGTGCTGTGTCTAGCTTGAGATGAAATGAACACCGTGGACAGTTTTCAGCAAGTTGCAACATTGAAATGCAGAAATAAGCACTTTTCCATAAACAAGCTCTAAATCATGTTTGAAGCACTCTGGATAAAAAAAATGTTTTTGTTATGTTTATTCGAGATGTTATGAAAACACTGTAGACTGTTTTCAGCAAGTTACAACATTGAAATGCAGAAATAAGCACTTTTCCATAAACAAGCTCTAAATCATGTTTTGAATGCACTCTGGATATCCAATTTTTGCTGTGCTGTGTCTAGCTTGAGATGAAATGAACGCCGTGGACAGTTTTCAGCAAGTTGCAACATTGAAATGCAGAAATAAGCACTTTTCCATAAACAAGCTCTAAATCATGTTTGAAGCACTCTGGATAAAAAATGTTTTTGTTATGTTTATTCGAGATGTTATGAAAACACTGTAGACTGTTTTCAGCAAGTTACAACATTGAAATGCAGAAATAAGCACTTTTCCATAAACAAGCTCTAAATCATGTTTTGATGCACTCTGGATATCCAATTTTGCTGTGCTGTGTCTAGCTTGAGATGAAATGAACGCCGTGGACAGTTTTCAGCAAGTTGCAACATTGAAATGCAGAAATAAGCACTTTTCCATAAACAAGCTCTAAATCATGTTTGAAGCACTCTGGATAAAAAAATGTTTTTGTTATGTTTATTCGAGATGTTATGAAAACACTGTAGACTGTTTTCAGCAAGTTACAACATTGAAATGCAGAAATAAGCACTTTTCCATAAACAAGCTCTAAATCATGTTTTGATGCACTCTGGATATCCAATTTTTGCTGTGCTGTGTCTAGCTTGAGATGAAATGAACACCGTGGACAGTTTTCAGCAAGTTGCAACATTGAAATGCAGAAATAAGCACTTTTCCATAAACAAGCTCTAAATCATGTTTGAAGCACTCTGGATAAAAAAATGTTTTTGTTATGTTTATTCGAGATGTTATGAAAACACTGTAGACTGTTTTCAGCAAGTTACAACATTGAAATGCAGAAATAAGCACTTTTCCATAAACAAGCTCTAAAATCATGTTTTGATGCACTCTGGATATCCAATTTTTGCTGTGCTGTGTCTAGCTTGAGATGAAATGAACGCCGTGGACAGTTTTCAGCAAGTTGCAACATTGAAATGCAGAAATAAGCACTTTTACATAAACAAGCTCTAAATCATGTTTTGAAGCACTCTGGATATCCAATTTTTGCTGTGCTGTGTCTAGGTTGAGATGAAATGAACACCGTGGACCGTTTTCAGCAAGTTGCAACATTGAAATGCAGAAATAAGCACTTTTCCATAAACAAGCTCTAAATCATGTTTGAAGCACTCTGGATAAAAAATGTTTTGTTATGTTTATTCGAGATGTTATGAAAACACTGTAGACTGTTTTCAGCAAGTTACAACATTGAAATGCAGAAATAAGCACTTTTCCATAAACAAGCTCTAAATCATGTTTTGATGCACTCTGGATATCCAATTTTTGCTGTGCTGTGTCTAGCTTGAGATGAAATGAACGCCGTGGACAGTTTTCAGCAAGTTGCAACATTGAAATGCAGAAATAAGCACTTTCCATAAACAAGCTCTAAATCATGTTTGAAGCACTCTGGATAAAAAAATGTTTTTGTTATGTTTATTCGAGATGTTATGAAAACACTGTAGACTGTTTCAGCAAGTTACAACATTGAAATGCAGAAATAAGCACTTTTTCCATAAACAAGCTCTAAATCATGTTTTGATGCACTCTGGATATCCAATTTTTGCTGTGCTGTGTCTAGCTTGAGATGAAATGAACGCCGTGGACAGTTTTCAGCAAGTTGCAACATTGAAATGCAGAAATAAGCACTTTTCCATAAACAAGCTCTAAATCATGTTTGAAGCACTCTGGATAAAAAAATGTTTTTGTTATGTTTATTCGAGATGTTATGAAAACACTGTAGACTGTTTTCAGCAAGTTACAACATTGAAATGCAGAAATAAGCACTTTTCCATAAACAAGCTCTAAATCATGTTTTGATGCACTCTGGATATCCAATTTTTGCTGTGCTGTGTCTAGCTTGAGATGAAATGAACGCCGTGGACAGTTTTCAGCAAGTTGCAACATTGAAATGCAGAAATAAGCACTTTTCCATAAACAAGCTCTAAATCATGTTTGAAGCACTCTGGATAAAAAAATGTTTTTGTTATGTTTATTCGAGATGTTATGAAAACACTGTAGACTGTTTTCAGCAAGTTACAACATTGAAATGCAGAAATAAGCACTTTTCCATAAACAAGCTCTAAATCATGTTTTGATGCACTCTGGATATCCAATTTTTGCTGTTGCTGTGTCTAGCTTGAGATGAAATGAACGCGTGGACAGTTTTCAGCAAGTTGCAACATTGAAATGCAGAAATAAGCACTTTTCCATAAACAAGCTCTAAATCATGTTTGAAGCACTCTGGATAAAAAAATGTTTTTGTTATGTTTATTCGAGATGTTATGAAAACACTGTTAGACTGTTTTCAGCAAGTTACAACATTGAAATGCAGAAATAAGCACTTTCCATAAACAAGCTCTAAATCATGTTTTGATGCACTCTGGATATCCAATTTTTGCTGTGCTGTGTCTAGCTTGAGATGAAATGAACACCGTGGACAGTTTCAGCAAGTTGCAACATTGAAATGCAGAAATAAGCACTTTTCCATAAACAAGCTCTAAATCAGTTTGAAGCACTCTGGATAAAAAATGTTTTTGTTATGTTTATTCGAGATGTTATGAAAACACTGTAGACTGTTTTCAGCAAGTTACAACATTGAAATGCAGAAATAAGCACTTTTCCATAAACAAGCTCTAAATCATGTTTTGATGCACTCTGGATATCCAATTTTTGCTGTGCTGTGTCTAGCTTGAGATGAAATGAACGCCGTGGACAGTTTTCAGCAAGTTGCAACATTGAAATGCAGAAATAAGCACTTTTACATAAACAAGCTCTAAATCATGTTTGAAGCACTCTGGATATCCAATTTTTGCTGTGCTGTGTCTAGGTTGAGATGAAATGAACACCGTGGACAGTTTTCAGCAAGTTGCAACATTGAAATGCAGAAATAAGCACTTTTCCATAAACAAGCTCTAAATCATGTTGAAGCACTCTGGATAAAAAATGTTTTTGTTATGTTTATTCGAGATGTTATGAAAACACTGTAGACTGTTTTCAGCAAGTTACAACATTGAAATGCAGAAATAAGCACTTTTCCATAAACAAGCTCTAAATCATGTTTTGATGCACTCTGGATATCCAATTTTTGCTGTGCTGTGTCTAGCTTGAGATGAAATGAACGCCGTGGACAGTTTTCAGCAAGTTGCAACATTGAAATGCAGAAATAAGCACTTTTCCATAAACAAGCTCTAAATCATGTTTGAAGCACTCTGGATTAAAAAATGTTTTTGTTATGTTTATTCGAGATGTTATGAAACACTGTAGACTGTTTTCAGCAAGTTACAACATTGAAATGCAGAAATAAGCACTTTTCCATAAACAAGCTCTAAATCATGTTTTGATGCACTCTGGATATCCAATTTTTGCTGTGCTGTGTCTAGCTTGAGATGAAATGAACGCCGTGGACAGTTTTCAGCAAGTTGCAACATTGAAATGCAGAAATAAGCACTTTTCCATAAACAAGCTCTAAATCATGTTTTGAAGCACTCTGGATAAAAAAATGTTTTTGTTATGTTTATTCGAGATGTTATGAAAACACTGTAGACTGTTTTCAGCAAGTTACAACATTGAAATGCAGAAATAAGCACTTTTCCATAAACAAGCTCTAAATCATGTTTTGATGCACTCTGGATATCCATTTTTGCTGTGCTGTGTCTAGCTTGAGATGAAATGAACGCCGTGGACAGTTTTCAGCAAGTTGCAACATTGAAATGCAGAAATAAGCACTTTTCCATAACAAGCTCTAAATCATGTTTGAGCACTCTGGATATCCAATTTTTGCTGTTGCTGTGTCTAGCTTGAGATGAAATGAACACCGTGGACAGTTTTCAGCAAGTTGCAACATTGAAATGCAGAAATAAGCACTTTTCCATAACAAGCTCTAAATCATGTTTGAAGCACTCTGGATAAAAAAATGTTTTTGTTATGTTTATTCGAGATGTTATGAAACACTGTAGACTGTTTTCAGCAAGTTACAACATTGAAATGCAGAAATAAGCACTTTCCATAAACAAGCTCTAATCATGTTTTGATGCACTCTGGATATCCAATTTTTGCTGTGCTGTGTCTAGGCTTGAGATGAAATGAACGCCGTGGACAGTTTTCAGCAAGTTGCAACATTGAAATGCAGAAATAAGCACTTTTCCATAACAAGCTCTAAATCATGTTTGAAGCACTCTGGATAAAAAAATGTTTTTGTTATGTTTATTCGAGATGTTATGAAAACACTGTAGACTGTTTTCAGCAAGTTACAACATTGAAATGCAGAAATAAGCACTTTTCCATAAACAAGCTCTAAATCATGTTTTGATGCACTCTGGATATCCAATTTTTGCTGTGCTGTGTCTAGCTTGAGATGAAATGAACGCCGTGGACAGTTTTCAGCAAGTTGCAACATTGAAATGCAGAAATAAGCACTTTTCCATAAACAAGCTCTAATCATGTTTTGAATGCACTCTGGATATCCAATTTTTGCTGTGCTGTGTCTAGGTTGAGATGAAATGAACACCGTGGACAGTTTTCAGCAAGTTGCAACATTGAAATGCAGAAATAAGCACTTTTCCATAAACAAGCTCTAAATCATGTTTGAAGCCACTCTGGATAAAAAAATGTTTTTGTTATGTTTATTCGAGATGTTATGAAACACTGTAGACTGTTTTCAGCAAGTTACAACATTGAAATGCAGAAATAAGCACTTTTCCATAAACAAGCTCTAAATCATGTTTTGATGCACTCTGGATATCCAATTTTTGCTGTGCTGTGTCTAGCTTGAGATGAAATGAACCCCGTGGACAGTTTTCAGCAAGTTGCAACATTGAAATGCAGAAATAAGCACTTTTCCATAAACAAGCTCTAAATCATGTTTGAAGCACTCTGGATAAAAAAATGTTTTTGTTATGTTTATTCGAGATGTTATGAAAACACTGTAGACTGTTTTCAGCAAGTTACAACATTGAAATGCAGAAATAAGCACTTTTCCATAAACAAGCTCTAAATCATGTTTTGATGCACTCTGGATATCCAATTTTTGCTGTGCTGTGTCTAGCTTGAGATGAAATGAACGCCGTGGACAGTTTTCAGCAAGTTGCAACATTGAAATGCAGAAATAAGCACTTTTCCATAAACAAGCTCTAAATCATGTTTGAAGCACTCTGGATAAAAAATGTTTTTGTTATGTTTATTCGAGATGTTATGAAAACACTGTAGACTGTTTTCAGCAAGTTACAACATTGAAATGCAGAAATAAGCACTTTTCCATAAACAAGCTCTAAATCATGTTTTGATGCACTCTGGATATCCAATTTTTGCTGTGCTGTGTCTAGCTTGAGATGAAATGAACGCCGTGGACAGTTTTCAGCAAGTTGCAACATTGAAATGCAGAAATAAGCACTTTTACATAAACAAGCTCTAAATCATGTTTGAAGCACTCTGGATATCCAATTTTTGCTGTGCTGTGTCTAGGTTGAGATGAAATGAACACCGTGGACAGTTTTCAGCAAGTTGCAACATTGAAATGCAGAAATAAGCACTTTTCCATAAACAAGCTCTAAATCATGTTTGAAGCACTCTGGATAAAAATGTTTTTGTTATGTTTATTCGAGATGTTATGAAAACACTGTAGACTGTTTTCAGCAAGTTACAACATTGAAATGCAGAAATAAGCACTTTTCCATAAACAAGCTCTAAATCATGTTTTGATGCACTCTGGATATCCAATTTTTGCTGTGCTGTGTCTAGCTTGAGATGAAATGAACGCCGTGGACAGTTTTCAGCAAGTTGCAACATTGAATGCAGAAATAAGCACTTTCCATAAACAAGCTCTAAATCATGTTTGAAGCACTCTGGATAAAAAATGTTTTTGTTATGTTTATTCGAGATGTTATGAAAACACTGTAGACTGTTTTCAGCAAGTTACAACATTGAAATGCAGAAATAAGCACTTTTCCATAAACAAGCTCTAAATCATGTTTTGATGCACTCTGGATATCCAATTTTTGCTGTGCTGTGTCTAGCTTGAGATGAAATGAACGCCGTGGACAGTTTTCAGCAAGTTGCAACATTGAAATGCAGAAATAAGCACTTTTCCATAAACAAGCCTCTAAATCATGTTTGAAGCACTCTGGATATCCAATTTTTGCTGTGCTGTGTCTAGGTTGAGATGAAATGAACACCGTGGACAGTTTTCAGCAAGTTGCAACATTGAAATGCAGAAATAAGCACTTTTCCATAAACAAGCTCTAAATCATGTTTGAAGCACTCTGGATAAAAAATGTTTTTGTTATGTTTATTCGAGATGTTATGAAAACACTGTAGACTGTTTTCAGCAAGTTACAACATTGAAATGCAGAAATAAGCACTTTTCCATAAACAAGCTCTAAATCATGTTTGATGCACTCTGGATATCCAATTTTTGCTGTGCTGTGTCTAGGCTTGAGATGAAATAACGCCCGTGGACAGTTTTCAGCAAGTTGCAACATTGAAATGCAGAAATAAGCACTTTTACATAAACAAGCCTCTAATCATGTTTGAAGCACTCTGGATAAAAAAGGTTTTTGTTTATGTTTATTCGAGATGTTATGAAAACACTGTAGACTGTTTCAGCAAGTTACAACATTGAAATGCAGAAATAAGCACTTTTCCATAAACAAGCTCTAAATCATGTTTTGATGCACTCTGGATATCCAATTTTTGCTGTGCTGTGTCTAGCTTGAGATGAAATGAACACCGTGGACAGTTTTCAGCACGTTGCACCATTGAAATGCAGAAATAAGCACTTTTTCCATAAACAAGCTCTAAATCATGTTTGAAGCACTCTGGATAAAAAAATGTTTTTGTTATGTTTATTCGAGATGTTATGAAAACACTGTAGACTGTTTTCAGCAAGTTACAACATTTGAAATGCAGAAATAAGCCACTTTTCCATTAAACAAGCTCTAAATCATGTTTTGATGCACTCTGGATATCCAATTTTTGCTGGCTGTGTCTAGCTTGAGATGAAATGAACGCCGTGGACAGTTTTCAGCAAGTTGCAACATTGAAATGCAGAGAAATAAGCACTTTACCATAACAAGCTCTAAATCATGTTTTGAAGCACTCTGGATATCCAATTTTTGCTGTGCTGTGTCTGGTTGAGATGAAATGAACACCGTGGACAGTTTTTCAGCAAGTTGCAACATTGAAATGCAGAAATAAGCACTTTTCCATAAACAAGCTCTAAATCATGTTTGAAGCACTCTGGATAAAAAAATGTTTTGTTATGTTTATTCGAGATGTTATGAAACACTGTAGACTGTTTTCAGCAAGTTACAACATTGAAATGCAGAAATAAGCACTTTCCATAAACAAGCTCTAAATCATGTTTTGATGCACTCTGGATATCCAATTTTTGCTGTGCTGTGTCTAGCTTGAGATGAATGAACAGCCGTGGACAGTTTTCAGCAAGTTGCAACATTGAAATGCAGAAATAAGCACTTTTCCATAAACAAGCTCTAAATCATGTTTGAAGCACTCTGGATAAAAAATGTTTTTGTTATGTTTATTCGAGATGTTATGAAAACACTGTAGACTGTTTTCAGCAAGTTACAACATTGAAATGCAGAAATAAGCACTTTTCCATAAACAAGCTCTAAATCATGTTTTGATGCACTCTGGATATCCAATTTTTGCTGTGCTGTGTCTAGCTTGAGATGAAATGAACGCCGTGGACAGTTTTCAGCAAGTTGCAACATTGAAATGCAGAAATAAGCACTTTTCCATAAACAAGCTCTAAATCATGTTTGAAGCACTCTGGATATCCAATTTTTGCTGTGCTGTGTCTAGGTTGAGATGAAATGAACACCGTGGACAGTTTTCAGCAAGTTGCAACATTGAAATGCAGAAATAAGCACTTTTCCATAAACAAGCTCTAAATCATGTTTGAAGCACTCTGGATAAAAAATGTTTTTGTTATGTTTATTCGAGATGTTATGAAAACACTGTAGACTGTTTTCAGCAAGTTACAACATTGAAATGCAGAAATAAGCACTTTTCCATAAACAAGCTCTAAATCATGTTTTGATGCACTCTGGATATCCAATTTTTGCTGTGCTGTGTCTAGCTTGAGATGAAATGAACGCCGTGGACAGTTTTCAGCAAGTTGCAACATTGAAATGCAGAAATAAGCACTTTTCCATAAACAAGCTCTAAATCATGTTTTGATGCACTCTGGATATCCAATTTTGCTGTGCTGTGTCTAGCTTGAGATGAAATGAACACCGTGGACAGTTTTCAGCAAGTTGCAACATTGAAATGCAGAAATAAGCACTTTTCCATAAACAAGCTCTAAATCATGTTTGAAGCACTCTGGATAAAAAATGTTTTTGTTATGTTTATTCGAGATGTTATGAAAACACTGTAGACTGTTTTCAGCAAGTTACAACATTGAAATGCAGAAATAAGCACTTTTCCATAAACAAGCTCTAAATCACTGTTTTGATGCACTCTGGATATCCAATTTTGCTTGTGCTGTGTCTAGCTTGAGATGAAATGAACGCCGTGGACAGTTTTCAGCAAGTTGCAACATTGAAATGCAGAAATAAGCACTTTTCCATAAACAAGCTCTAAATCATGTTTGAAGCACTCTGGATAAAAAAATGTTTTTGTTATGTTTATTCGAGATGTTATGAAAACACTGTAGACTGTTTTCAGCAAGTTACAACATTGAAATGCAGAAATAAGCACTTTTCCATAAACAAGCTCTAAATCATGTTTTGATGCACTCTGGATATCCAATTTTTGCTGTGCTGTGTCTAGCTTGAGATGAAATGAACGCCGTGGACAGTTTTCAGCAAGTTGCAACATTGAAATGCAGAAATAAGCACTTTTCCATAAACAAGCTCTAAATCATGTTTGAAGCACTCTGGATAAAAAAATGTTTTTGTTATGTTTATTCGAGATGTTATGAAAACACTGTTAGACTGTTTTCAGCAAGTTACAACATTGAAATGCAGAAATAAGCACTTTTCCATAAACAAGCTCTAAATCATGTTTTGATGCACTCTGGATATCCAATTTTGCTGTGCTGTGTCTAAGCTTGAGATGAATGAACCCGTGGACAGTTTTCAGCAAGTTGCAACATTGAAATGCAGAAATAAGCACTTTTCCATAAACAAGCTCTAAATCATGTTTTGATGCACTCTGGATATCCAATTTTTGCTGTGCTGTGTCTAGGTTGAGATGAAATGAACACCGTGGACAGTTTTCAGCAAGTTGCAACATTGAAATGCAGAAATAAGCACTTTTCCATAAACAAGCTCTAAATCATGTTTGAAGCACTCTGGATAAAAAAATGTTTTTGTTATGTTTATTCGAGATGTTATGAAAACACTGTAGACTGTTTTCAGCAAGTTACAACATTGAAATGCAGAAGAATAAGCACTTTTCCATAAACAAGCTCTAAATCATGTTTTGATGCACTCTGGATATCCAATTTTTGCTGTGCTGTGTCTAGCTTGAGATGAAATGAACGCCGTGGACAGTTTTCAGCAAGTTGCAACATTGAAATGCAGAAATAAGCACTTTTCCATAAACAAGCTCTAAATCATGTTTGAAGCACTCTGGATAAAAAAATGTTTTTGTTATGTTTATTCGAGATGTTATGAAAACACTGTAGACTGTTTTCAGCAAGTTACAACATTGAAATGCAGAAATAAGCACTTTTCCATAAACAAGCTCTAAATCATGTTTTGATGCACTCTGGATATCCAATTTTTGCTGTGCTGTGTCTAGCTTGAGATGAAATGAACGCCGTGGACAGTTTTCAGCAAGTTGCAACATTGAAATGCAGAAATAAGCACTTTTACATAAACAAGCTCTAAATCATGTTTGAAGCACTCTGGATATCCAATTTTTGCTGTGCTGTGTCTAGGTTGAGATGAAATGAACACCGTGGACAGTTTTCAGCAAGTTGCAACATTGAAATGCAGAAATAAGCACTTTTCCATAAACAAGCTCTAAATCATGTTTGAAGCACTCTGGATAAAAAATGTTTTTGTTATGTTTATTCGAGATGTTATGAAAACACTGTAGACTGTTTTCAGCAAGTTACAACATTGAAATGCAGAAATAAGCACTTTTCCATAAACAAGCTCTAAATCATGTTTTGATGCACTCTGGATATCCAATTTTTGCTGTGCTGTGTCTAGCTTGAGATGAAATGAACGCCGTGGACAGTTTTCAGCAAGTTGCAACATTGAAATGCAGAAATAAGCACTTTTCCATAAACAAGCTCTAAATCATGTTTGAAGCACTCTGGATAAAAAAATGTTTTTGTTATGTTTATTCGAGATGTTATGAAAACACTGTAGACTGTTTTCAGCAAGTTACAACATTGAAATGCAGAAATAAGCACTTTTCCATAAACAAGCTCTAAATCATGTTTTGATGCACTCTGGATATCCAATTTTTGCTGTGCTGTGTCTAGCTTGAGATGAAATGAACGCCGTGGACAGTTTTCAGCAAGTTGCAACATTGAAATGCAGAAATAAGCACTTTTCCATAAACAAGCTCTAAATCATGTTTGAAGCACTCTGGATAAAAAAATGTTTTTTGTTATGTTTATTCGAGATGTTATGAAAACACTGTAGACTGTTTTCAGCAAGTTACAACATTGAAATGCAGAAATAAGCACTTTTCCATAAACAAGCTCTAAATCATGTTTTGATGCACTCTGGATATCCAATTTTTGCTGTGCTGTGTCTAGCTTGAGATGAAATGAACGCCGTGGACAGTTTTCAGCAAGTTGCAACATTGAAATGCAGAAATAAGCACTTTTACATAAACAAGCTCTAAATCATGTTTGAAGCACTCTGGATATCCAATTTTTGCTGTGCTGTGTCTAGGTTGAGATGAAATGAACACCGTGGACAGTTTTCAGCAAGTTGCAACATTGAAATGCAGAAATAAGCACTTTTCCATAAACAAGCTCTAAATCATGTTTGAAGCACTCTGGATAAAAAAATGTTTTTGTTATGTTTATTCGAGATGTTATGAAAACACTGTAGACTGTTTTCAGCAAGTTACAACATTGAAATGCAGAAATAAGCACTTTTCCATAAACAAGCTCTAAATCATGTTTTGATGCACTCTGGATATCCAATTTTTGCTGTGCTGTGTCTAGTTGAGATGAAATGAACGCCGTGGACAGTTTTCAGCAAGTTGCAACATTGAAATGCAGAAATAAGCACTTTTCCATAAACAAGCTCTAAATCATGTTTGAAGCACTCTGGATAAAAAAATGTTTTTGTTATGTTTATTCGAGATGTTATGAAAACACTGTTAGACTGTTTTCAGCAAGTTACAACATTGAAATGCAGAAATAAGCACTTTTCCATAAACAAGCTCTAAATCATGTTTTGATGCACTCTGGATATCCAATTTTTGCTGTGCTGTGTCTAGCTTGAGATGAAATGAACGCCGTGGACAGTTTTCAGCAAGTTGCAACATTGAAATGCAGAAATAAGCACTTTTACATAAACAAGCTCTAAATCATGTTTGAAGCACTCTGGATATCCAATTTTTGCTGTGCTGTGTCTAGGTTGAGATGAAATGAACACCGTGGACAGTTTTCAGCAAGTTGCAACATTGAAATGCAGAAATAAGCACTTTTCCATAAACAAGCTCTAAATCATGTTTGAAGCACTCTGGATAAAAAAATGTTTTTGTTATGTTTATTCGAGATGTTATGAAAACACTGTAGACTGTTTTCAGCAAGTTACAACATTGAAATGCAGAAATAAGCACTTTTCCATAAACAAGCTCTAAATCATGTTTTGATGCACTCTGGATATCCAATTTTTGCTGTGCTGTGTCTAGCTTGAGATGAAATGAACGCCGTGGACAGTTTTCAGCAAGTTGCAACATTGAAATGCAGAAATAAGCACTTTTCCATAAACAAGCTCTAAATCATGTTTGAAGCACTCTGGATAAAAAAATGTTTTTGTTATGTTTATTCGAGATGTTATGAAAACACTGTTAGACTGTTTTCAGCAAGTTACAACATTGAAATGCAGAAATAAGCACTTTTCCATAAACAAGCTCTAAATCATGTTTTGATGCACTCTGGATATCCAATTTTTGCTGTGCTGTGTCTAGCTTGAGATGAAATGAACGCCGTGGACAGTTTTCAGCAAGTTGCAACATTGAAATGCAGAAATAAGCACTTTTCCATAAACAAGCTCTAAATCATGTTTGAAGCACTCTGGATAAAAAATGTTTTTGTTATGTTTATTCGAGATGTTATGAAAACACTGTAGACTGTTTTCAGCAAGTTACAACATTGAAATGCAGAAATAAGCACTTTTCCATAAACAAGCTCTAAATCATGTTTTGATGCACTCTGGATATCCAATTTTTGCTGTGCTGTGTCTAGCTTGAGATGAAATGAACGCCGTGGACAGTTTTCAGCAAGTTGCAACATTGAAATGCAGAAATAAGCACTTTTCCATAAACAAGCTCTAAATCATGTTTGAAGCACTCTGGATATCCAATTTTTGCTGTGCTGTGTCTAGGTTGAGATGAAATGAACACCGTGGACAGTTTTCAGCAAGTTGCAACATTGAAATGCAGAAATAAGCACTTTTCCATAAACAAGCTCTAAATCATGTTTGAAGCACTCTGGATAAAAAATGTTTTTGTTATGTTTATTCGAGATGTTATGAAAACACTGTAGACTGTTTTCAGCAAGTTACAACATTGAAATGCAGAAATAAGCACTTTTCCATAAACAAGCTCTAAATCATGTTTTGATGCACTCTGGATATCCAATTTTTGCTGTGCTGTGTCTAGCTTGAGATGAAATGAACGCCGTGGACAGTTTTCAGCAAGTTGCAACATTGAAATGCAGAAATAAGCACTTTTCCATAAACAAGCTCTAAATCATGTTTGAAGCACTCTGGATAAAAAAATGTTTTTGTTATGTTTATTCGAGATGTTATGAAAACACTGTTAGACTGTTTTCAGCAAGTTACAACATTGAAATGCAGAAATAAGCACTTTTCCATAAACAAGCTCTAAATCATGTTTTGATGCACTCTGGATATCCAATTTTTGCTGTGCTGTGTCTAGCTTGAGATGAAATGAACGCCGTGGACAGTTTTCAGCAAGTTGCAACATTGAAATGCAGAAATAAGCACTTTTACATAAACAAGCTCTAAATCATGTTTGAAGCACTCTGGATATCCAATTTTTGCTGTGCTGTGTCTAGGTTGAGATGAAATGAACACCGTGGACAGTTTTCAGCAAGTTGCAACATTGAAATGCAGAAATAAGCACTTTTCCATAAACAAGCTCTAAATCATGTTTGAAGCACTCTGGATAAAAAAATGTTTTTGTTATGTTTATTCGAGATGTTATGAAAACACTGTAGACTGTTTTCAGCAAGTTACAACATTGAAATGCAGAAATAAGCACTTTTCCATAAACAAGCTCTAAATCATGTTTGATGCACTCTGGATATCCAATTTTTGCTGTGCTGTGTCTAGCTTGAGATGAAATGAACGCCGTGGACAGTTTTCAGCAAGTTGCAACATTGAAATGCAGAAATAAGCACTTTTCCATAAACAAGCTCTAAATCATGTTTGAAGCACTCTGGATAAAAAAATGTTTTTGTTATGTTTATTCGAGATGTTATGAAAACACTGTAGACTGTTTTCAGCAAGTTACAACATTGAAATGCAGAAATAAGCACTTTTCCATAAACAAGCTCTAAATCATGTTTTGATGCACTCTGGATATCCAATTTTTGCTGTGCTGTGTCTAGCTTGAGATGAAATGAACGCCGTGGACAGTTTTCAGCAAGTTGCAACATTGAAATGCAGAAATAAGCACTTTTCCATAAACAAGCTCTAAATCATGTTTGAAGCACTCTGGATAAAAAATGTTTTTGTTATGTTTATTCGAGATGTTATGAAAACACTGTAGACTGTTTTCAGCAAGTTACAACATTGAAATGCAGAAATAAGCACTTTTCCATAAACAAGCTCTAAATCATGTTTTGATGCACTCTGGATATCCAATTTTTGCTGTGCTGTGTCTAGCTTGAGATGAAATGAACGCCGTGGACAGTTTTCAGCAAGTTGCAACATTGAAATGCAGAAATAAGCACTTTTCCATAAACAAGCTCTAAATCATGTTTGAAGCACTCTGGATATCCAATTTTTGCTGTGCTGTGTCTAGGTTGAGATGAAATGAACACCGTGGACAGTTTTCAGCAAGTTGCAACATTGAAATGCAGAAATAAGCACTTTTCCATAAACAAGCTCTAAATCATGTTTGAAGCACTCTGGATAAAAAAATGTTTTTGTTATGTTTATTCGAGATGTTATGAAAACACTGTAGACTGTTTTCAGCAAGTTACAACATTGAAATGCAGAAATAAGCACTTTTCCATAAACAAGCTCTAAATCATGTTTTGATGCACTCTGGATATCCAATTTTTGCTGTGCTGTGTCTAGCTTGAGATGAAATGAACGCCGTGGACAGTTTTCAGCAAGTTGCAACATTGAAATGCAGAAATAAGCACTTTTCCATAAACAAGCTCTAAATCATGTTTGAAGCACTCTGGATAAAAAATGTTTTGTTATGTTTATTCGAGATGTTATGAAAACACTGTAGACTGTTTTCAGCAAGTTACAACATTGAAATGCAGAAATAAGCACTTTTCCATAAACAAGCTCTAAATCATGTTTTGATGCACTCTGGATATCCAATTTTTGCTGTGCTGTGTCTAGCTTGAGATGAAATGAACGCCGTGGACAGTTTTCAGCAAGTTGCAACATTGAAATGCAGAAATAAGCACTTTTCCATAAACAAGCTCTAAATCATGTTTGAAGCACTCTGGATAAAAAAATGTTTTTGTTATGTTTATTCGAGATGTTATGAAAACACTGTAGACTGTTTTCAGCAAGTTACAACATTGAAATGCAGAAATAAGCACTTTTCCATAAACAAGCTCTAAATCATGTTTTGATGCACTCTGGATATCCAATTTTTGCTGTGCTGTGTCTAGCTTGAGATGAAATGAACGCCGTGGACAGTTTTCAGCAAGTTGCAACATTGAAATGCAGAAATAAGCACTTTTCCATAAACAAGCTCTAAATCATGTTTGAAGCACTCTGGATATCCAATTTTTGCTGTGCTGTGTCTAGGTTGAGATGAAATGAACACCGTGGACAGTTTTTCAGCAAGTTGCAACATTGAAATGCAGAAATAAGCACTTTTCCATAAACAAGCTCTAAATCATGTTTGAAGCACTCTGGATAAAAAAATGTTTTTGTTATGTTTATTCGAGATGTTATGAAAACACTGTAGACTGTTTTCAGCAAGTTACAACATTGAAATGCAGAAATTAAGCACTTTTCCATAAACAAGCTCTAAATCATGTTTTGATGCACTCTGGATATCCAATTTTTGCTGTGCTGTGTCTAGCTTGAGATGAAATGAACGCCGTGGACAGTTTTCAGCAAGTTGCAACATTGAAATGCAGAAATAAGCACTTTTACATAAACAAGCTCTAAATCATGTTTGAAGCACTCTGGATATCCAATTTTTGCTGTGCTGTGTCTAGGTTGAGATGAAATGAACACCGTGGACCGTTTTCAGCAAGTTGCAACATTGAAATGCAGAAATAAGCACTTTCCATAAACAAGCTCTAAATCATGTTTGAAGCACTCTGGATAAAAAAATGTTTTGTTATGTTTATTCGAGATGTTATGAAAACACTGTAGACTGTTTTCAGCAAGTTACAACATTGAAATGCAGAAATAAGCACTTTTCCATAAACAAGCTCTAAATCATGTTTTGATGCACTCTGGATATCCAATTTTTGCTGTGCTGTGTCTAGCTTGAGATGAAATGAACGCCGTGGACAGTTTCAGCAAGTTGCAACATTGAAATGCAGAAATAAGCACTTTTCCATAAACAAGCTCTAAATCATGTTTGAAGCACTCTGGATAAAAAAATGTTTTGTTATGTTTATTCGAGATGTTATGAAAACACTGTAGACTGTTTTCAGCAAGTTACAACATTGAAATGCAGAAATAAGCACTTTTCCATAAACAAGCTCTAAATCATGTTTTGATGCACTTCTGGATATCCAATTTTTGCTGTGCTGTGTCTAGCTTGAGATGAAATGAACGCCGTGGACAGTTTTTCAGCAAGTTGCAACATTGAATGCAGAAATAAGCACTTTTCCATAAACAAGCTCTAAATCATGTTTTGAAGCACTCTGGATATAAAATGTTTTTTGTATGTTTATTCGAGATGTTATGAAAACACTGTTAGACTGTTTTCACGCAAGTTACAACATTGAAATGCAGAAATAAGCACTTTTTCCATAAACAAGCTCTAATCATGTTTGATGCAACTCTGGCTATCCAATTTTGTGCTGTGGCTGTGTCTAGTCTGAGACTGAATGAAACGCCCGGGGACAGTTTTCAGGCAAGTTGAACAATTGAATTCCGAAATAAGCACTTTTCCATAAACAAGCTCTAAATCATGTT
>NW_022264594.1:2500-7500 GCF_002021735.2 Oncorhynchus kisutch
TCTACAAACGGAACATGAATTGCATCATTCAAGTCACAAGTCCCAAAGACGATGAGTTTCTCACTGCGTGAATCCCAAACCGCAGCCTCGCCCCTACCAACTCCCTCGGAGGGCACTCTGTTGTCAAGTTTTGCTGATGTAACTCTGAGGGTGACAGTAAACACATCAACTTCGGGAGAGGTGGTGGCCTAGGTCCTCATTCTGTCTCCTGTAACATGGAGAGGTGGTGGCCTAGGTCCTCATTCTGTCTCCTGTAACATGGAGAGGTGGTGGCCTAGGTCCTCATTCTGTCTCCTGTAACATGGAGAGGTGGTGGCCTAGGTCCTCCTTTTGTCTCCTGTAACATGGAGAGGTGGTGGCCTAGGTCCTCATTCTGTCTCCTGTAACATGGAGAGGTGGTGGCCTAGGTCCTCCTTTTGTCTCCTGTAACATGGAGAGGTGGTGGCCTAGGTCCTCATTTTGTCTCCTGTAACATGGAGAGGTGGTGGCCAGGGTCTTCATTCTGTCTCCTGTAACATGGAGAGGTGGTGGCCAGGGTCTTCATTCTGTCTCCTGTAACATGGAGAGGTGGTGGCCAGGGTCCTCATTCTGTCTCCTGTAACATGGAGAGACTGTTGCCTAGGTCTTCCTTCTGTCTCCTGTAACATGGAGAGACTGTTGCCTAGGTCCTCATTCTGTCTCCTGTAACATGGAGAGGTGGTGGCCTAGTCCTTCATTCTGTCTCCTGTAACATGGAGAGGTGGTGGCCAGGGTCCTCATTCTGTCTCCTGTAACATGGAGAGACTCTTGCCTAGGCCTTCATTCTGTCTCCTGTAACATGGAGAGGTGGTGGCCAGGGTCTTCATTCTGTCTCCTGTAACATGGAGAGGTGGTGGCCAGGGTCTTCATTCTGTCTCCTGTAACATGGAGAGGTGGTGGCCTAGGTCCTCATTCTGTCTCCTGTAACATGGAGAGGTGGTGGCCTAGGTCCTCATTCTGTCTCCTGTAACATGGAGAGGTGGTGGCCTAGGTCCTCATTCTGTCTCCTGTAACATGGAGAGGTGGTGGTCTTCATTCTGTCTCCTGTAACATGGATAGGTCGTGGTCCTCATTCTGTCTCCTGTAACATGGAGAGGTGGTGGTCTTCATTCTGTCTCCTGTAACATGGAGAGGTGGTGGCCTTCCTTCTGTCTCCTGTAACATGGAGAGACTGTTGCGTAGGTCCTCATTCTGTCTCCTGTAACATGGAGAGGTGGTGGCCAGGGTCCTCATTCTGTCTCCTGTAACATGGAGAGTTGGTGGCCAGGGTCTTCATTCTGTCTCCTGTAACATGGAGAGTTGGTGGCCAGGGTCCTCATTCTGTCTTCTGTAACATGGAGAGGCTGTTGCCTAGGTCGTCATTCTGTCTCCTGTAACATGGAGAGACTGTTGCCTAGGTCTTCATTCTGTCTTCTATAACATGGAGAGACTGTTGTCTAGGTCTTCATTCTGTCTTCTGTAACATGGAGAGGTGGTGGCCTAGGTCTTCATTCTGTCTTCTGTAACATGGAGAGACTTTTGTCTAGGTCTTCATTCTGTCTGCTGTAACATGGAGAGGTGGTGGCCTAGGTCCAGTGAACCAGAGATGGTTCTGGTTAGAGTAGGAGAGACGACCACAGCCCAACACCAGAGATGGTTCTGGTTAGAGCCCTACACCAGAGATGGTTCTGGTTAGAGCCCTACTCCAGAGATGGTTCTGATTAGAGCCCAACACCAGAGATGGTTCTGGTTAGAGCCCAACACCAGAGATGGTTCTGGTTACAGGAGGAGGTCTGATTAGAGCCCAACACCAGAGAAGGTTCTGATTAGAGCCCAACACCAGAGACGGTTCTGATTAGAGCCCAACACCAGAGACGGTTCTGATTAGAGCCCTACACCAGAGACGGTTCTGATTAGAGCCCAACACCAGAGACGGTTCTGATTACAGCCCTACACCAGAGATGGTTCTGTTTACAGGAGGAGCTCTGATTAGAGCCCTACACCAGAGATGGTTCTGGTTAGAGCCCTACTCCAGAGATGGTTCTGGTTACAGGAGGAGTTCTGATTAGAGCCCTACACCAGAGATGGTTCTGGTTAGAGCCCAACACCAGAGATGGTTCTGGTTACAGCCCTACTCCAGAGATGGTTCTGGTTACAGCCCAACACCAGAGATGGTTCTGGTTACAGGAGGAGTTCTGATTAGAGCCCTACACCAGAGATGGTTCTGGTTAGAGCCCAACTCCAGAGATGGTTCTGGTTACAGGAGGAGTTCTGATTAGAGCCCAACACCAGAGATGGTTCTGGTTACAGCCCTACTCCAGAGATGGTTCTGGTTACAGCCCAACACCAGAGATGGTTCTGGTTACAGGAGGAGTTCTGATTAGAGCCCAACACCAGAGATGGTTCTGGTTAGAGCCCAACTCCAGAGATGGTTCTGGTTACAGGAGGAGTTCTGATTAGAGCCCTACTCCAGAGATGGGTCTGGTTAGAGCCCTACACCAGAGGTGGTTCTGGTTACAGCCCAACACCAGAGATGGTTCTGGTTACAGGAGGAGTTCTGATTAGAGACCAACTCCAGAGACGGTTCTGGTTACAGGAGGAGTTCTGATTAGAGCCCAACACCAGAGATGGTTCTGGTTAGAGCCCAACTCCAGAGACGGTTCTGATTAGAGCCCTACACCAGAGATGGTTCTGGTTACAGGAGGAGTTCTGATTAGAGCCCTACTCCAGAGATGGGTCTGGTTAGAGCCCAACTCTAGAGACGGTTCTGATTAGAGCCCTACACCAGAGATGGTTCTGGTTACAGGAGGAGTTCTGATTAGAGCCCAACACCAGAGATGGTTCTGGTTAGAGCCCAACTCCAGAGATGGTTCTGGTTACAGGAGGAGTTCTGATTAGAGCCCAACACCAGAGATGGTTCTGGTTAGAGTCCAACACCAGAGATGGTTCTGGTTACAGGAGGAGTTCTGATTAGAGCCCTACACCAGAGTCGGTTCTGGTTAGAGCCCAACACCAGAGATGGTTCTGGTTACAGGAGGAGGTCTGATTAGAGCCCAACACCAGAGAAGGTTCTGATTAGAGCCCAACACCAGAGACGGTTCTGATTAGAGCCCAACACCAGAGACGGTTCTGATTAGAGCCCTACACCAGAGACGGTTCTGATTAGAGCCCAACACCAGAGACGGTTCTGATTACAGCCCTACACCAGAGATGGTTCTGTTTACAGGAGGAGCTCTGATTAGAGCCCTACACCAGAGATGGTTCTGGTTAGAGCCCTACTCCAGAGATGGTTCTGGTTACAGGAGGAGTTCTGATTAGAGCCCTACACCAGAGATGGTTCTGGTTAGAGCCCAACACCAGAGATGGTTCTGGTTACAGCCCTACTCCAGAGATGGTTCTGGTTACAGCCCTACTCCAGAGATGGTTCTGGTTACAGCCCAACACCAGAGATGGTTCTGGTTACAGGAGGAGTTCTGATTAGAGCCCTACACCAGAGATGGTTCTGGTTAGAGCCCAACTCCAGAGATGGTTCTGGTTACAGGAGGAGTTCTGATTAGAGCCCAACACCAGAGATGGTTCTGGTTACAGCCCTACTCCAGAGATGGTTCTGGTTACAGCCCAACACCAGAGATGGTTCTGGTTACAGGAGGAGTTCTGATTAGAGCCCAACACCAGAGATGGTTCTGGTTAGAGCCCAACTCCAGAGATGGTTCTGGTTACAGGAGGAGTTCTGATTAGAGCCCTACTCCAGAGATGGGTCTGGTTAGAGCCCTACACCAGAGGTGGTTCTGGTTACAGCCCAACACCAGAGATGGTTCTGGTTACAGGAGGAGTTCTGATTAGAGACCAACTCCAGAGACGGTTCTGGTTACAGGAGGAGTTCTGATTAGAGCCCAACACCAGAGATGGTTCTGGTTAGAGCCCAACTCCAGAGACGGTTCTGATTAGAGCCCTACACCAGAGATGGTTCTGGTTACAGGAGGAGTTCTGATTAGAGCCCTACTCCAGAGATGGGTCTGGTTAGAGCCCAACTCTAGAGACGGTTCTGATTAGAGCCCTACACCAGAGATGGTTCTGGTTACAGGAGGAGTTCTGATTAGAGCCCAACACCAGAGATGGTTCTGGTTAGAGCCCAACTCCAGAGATGGTTCTGGTTACAGGAGGAGTTCTGATTAGAGCCCAACACCAGAGATGGTTCTGGTTAGAGTCCAACACCAGAGATGGTTCTGGTTACAGGAGGAGTTCTGATTAGAGCCCTACACCAGAGACGGTTCTGGTTAGAGCCCAACACCAGAGATGGTTCTGGTTAGAGCCCAACTCCAGAGATGGTTCTGGTTACAGGAGGAGTTCTGATCAGAGCCCTACTCCAGAGATGGTTCTGATTAGAGCCCAACTCCAGAGATGGTTCTGGTTACAGGAGGAGTTCTGATTAGAGCCCAACACCAGAGATGGTTCTGGTTAGAGCCCAACTCCAGAGATGGTTCTGGTTACAGGAGGAGTTCTGATTAGAGCCCAACACCAGAGACGGTTCTGATTAGAGCCCAACACCAGAGACGGTTCTGATTAGAGCCCAACACCAGAGACGGTTCTGATTAGAGCCCTACACCAGAGACGGTTCTGATTAGAGCCCAACACCAGAGACGGTTCTGATTACAGCCCTACACCAGAGATGGTTCTGTTTACAGGAGGAGCTCTGATTAGAGCCCTACACCAGAGATGGTTCTGGTTACAGCCCTACTCCAGAGATGGTTCTGGTTACAGGAGGAGTTCTGATTAGAGCCCTACACCAGAGATGGTTCTGGTTAGAGCCCAACACCAGAGATGGTTCTGGTTACAGCCCTACTCCAGAGATGGTTCTGGTTACAGCCCTACTCCAGAGATGGTTCTGGTTACAGCCCAACACCAGAGATGGTTCTGGTTACAGGAGGAGTTCTGATTAGAGCCCTACACCAGAGATGGTTCTGGTTAGAGCCCAACTCCAGAGATGGTTCTGGTTACAGGAG
>NW_022264594.1:10000-20000 GCF_002021735.2 Oncorhynchus kisutch
GTTAATTTGAAAAAGTAGTTCAATCAGGAATAGAAATGTCAGACTTCACACTGCAAGAACAGTTCACTCTGGAGTCAGATGCTGCCAGAATGCTTCATTTAGCCCGTTAAACACAAAACTATACATGTGATAATTACACAGGTCTGATGCCTAACAAGAAAGTAAGTTATTGCCTAGTTCACCCATCATTTATTTAGCAAAACAAAATAGTTCCAGTAGTTAGCTTCACCGCTACATGGTAACACAGTAGTGTGTAGTTCCAGTAGTTAGCTTCACCGCTACATGGTAACACAGTAGTGTGTAGTTCCAGTAATTAGCTACATGGTAAAACAGTAGAGTGTAGTTCCAGTAGTTAGCTGCACCGCTACATGGTAAAACAGTAGTGTGTAGTTCCAGTAGTTAGCTACACCGCTACATGGTTAAACAGTAGTGTGTAGTTCCAGTAGTTAGCTACACCGCTACATGGTTAAACAGTAGTGTGTAGTTCCAGTAGTTAGCTACACCGCTACATGGTTAAACAGTAGTGTGTAGTTCCAGTAGTTAGCTACACCGCTACATGGTTAAACAGTAGTGTGTAGTTCCAGTAGTTAGCTACACCGCTACATGGTTAAACAGTAGTGTGTAGTTCCAGTAGTTAGCTACACCGCTACATGGTTAAACAGTAGTGTGTAGTTCTAGTAGTTAGCTACATGGTAAAACAGTAGTGTGTAGTTCCAATAGTTAGCTACACCACTAGATGGTAAAACAGTAGTGTGTAGTTCCAGTAGTTAGCTACATGGTTAAACAGTAGTGTGTAGTTCCAGTAGTTAGCTACACCGCTACATGGTAACACAGTAGTGTTCCAGTAGTTAGCTACAACTCTACAAACAGTAGTGTGTAGTTCCAGTAGTTAGCTACATGGTTAAACAGTAGTGTGTAGTTCCAGTAGTTAGCTACACCGCTACATGGTTAAACAGTAGTGTGTAGTTCCAGTAGTTAGCTTCACCGCTACATGGTAACACAGTAGTGTGTAGTTCCAGTAGTTCGCTACATGGTAAAACAGTAGTGTGTAGTTCCAGTAGTTAGCTTCACCACTACATGGTAACACAGTAGTGTGTAGTTCCAGTAGTTAGCTACATGGTAAAACAGTAGTGTGTAGTACCAGTAGTTAACTACAACACTACATGGTTAAACAGTAGTGTGTAGTTCCAGTAATTAGCTACATGGTAAAACAGTAGAGTGTAGTTCCAGTAGTTAGCTGCACCGCTACATGGTAAAACAGTAGTGTGTAGTTCCAGTAGTTAGCTACACCGCTACATGGTTAAACAGTATTGTGTAGTTCCAGTAGTTAGCTACACCGCTACATGGTTAAACAGTAGTGTGTAGTTCTAGTAGTTAGCTACATGGTAAAACAGTAGTGTGTAGTTCCAATAGTTAGCTACACCACTAGATGGTAAAACAGTAGTGTGTAGTTCCAGTAGTTAGCTACATGGTTAAACAGTAGTGTGTAGTTCCAGTAGTTAGCTACACCGCTACATGGTAACACAGTAGTGTTCCAGTAGTTAGCTACAACTCTACAAACAGTAGTGTGTAGTTCCAGTAGTTAGCTACATGGTTAAACAGTAGTGTGTAGTTCCAGTAGTTAGCTACACCGCTACATGGTTAAACAGTAGTGTGTAGTTCCAATAGTTAACTACACCGCTACATGGTAAAACAGTAGTGTGTAGTTCCAGTAGTTAGCTACACCACTACAAGGTAAAACAGTAGTGTGTAGTTCCAGTTGTTAGCTACATGGTTAAACAGTAGTGTGTAGTTCCAGTAGTTAGCAACACCTCTACATGGTTAAACAGTAGTGTGTAGTTCTACTAGTTAGCTACACCGCTACATGGTAACACAGTAGTGTTCCAGTAGTTAGCTACAACTCTACAAACAGTAGTGTGTAGTTCCAGTAGTTAGCTACATGGTTAAACAGTAGTGTGTATTTCCAGTAGTTAGCTACACCGCTACATGGTGAAACAGTAGTGTGTATTTCCAGTAGTTAGCTACACCGCTACATGGTTAAACAGTAGTGTGTAGTTCCAGTAATTAGCTACATGGCAAAACAGTAGTGTGTAGTTCCAGTAGTTAGCTGCACCGCTACATGGTAAAACAGTAGTGTGTAGTTCCAGTAGTTAGCTACACCGCTACATGGTTAAACAGTAGTGTGTAGTTCCAGTAGTTAGCTACACCGCTACATGGTTAAACAGTAGTGTGTAGTTCCAGTAGTTAGCAACACCGCTACATGGTTAAACAGTAGTGTGTAGTTCTAGTAGTTAGCTACATGGTAAAACAGTAGTGTGTAGTTCCAATAGTTAGCTACACCACTAGATGGTAAAACAGTAGTGTGTAGTTCCAGTAGTTAGCTACATGGTTAAACAGTAGTGTGTAGTTCCAGTAGTTAGCTACACCGCTACATGGTAACACAGTAGTGTTCCAGTAGTTAGCTACAACTCTACAAACAGTAGTGTGTAGTTCCAGTAGTTAGCTACATGGTTAAACAGTAGTGTGTAGTTCCAGTAGTTAGCTACACCGCTACATGGTTAAACAGTAGTGTGTAGTTCCAATAGTTAACTACACCGCTACATGGTAAAACAGTAGTGTGTAGTTCCAGTAGTTAGCTACACCACTACAAGGTAAAACAGTAGTGTGTAGTTCCAGTTGTTAGCTACATGGTTAAACAGTAGTGTGTAGTTCCAGTAGTTAGCAACACCTCTACATGGTTAAACAGTAGTGTGTAGTTCTACTAGTTAGCTACACCGCTACATGGTAACACAGTAGTGTTCCAGTAGTTAGCTACAACTCTACAAACAGTAGTGTGTAGTTCCAGTAGTTAGCTACATGGTTAAACAGTAGTGTGTATTTCCAGTAGTTAGCTACACCGCTACATGGTGAAACAGTAGTGTGTATTTCCAGTAGTTAGCTACACCGCTACATGGTTAAACAGTAGTGTGTAGTTCCAGTAGTTTGCTGCACCGCTACATGGTAAAACAGTAGTGTGTAGTTCCAGTAGTTAGCTACACCGCTACATGGTTAAACAGTAGTGTGTAGTTCCAGTAGTTAGCTACACCGCTACATGGTTAAACAGTAGTGTGTAGTTCTAGTAGTTAGCTACATGGTAAAACAGTAGTGTGTAGTTCCAGTAGTTAGCTACACCACTAGATGGTAAAACAGTAGTGTGTAGTTCCAGTAGTTAGCTACATGGTTAAACAGTAGTGTGTAGTTCCAGTAGTTAGCTACACCGCTACATGGTAACACAGTAGTGTTCCAGTAGTTAGCTACAACTCTACAAACAGTAGTGTGTAGTTCCAGTAGTTAGCTACATGGTAAAACAGTAGTGTATAGTTCCAGTAGTTAGGTACACCACTACATGGTTAAACAGTAGTGTGTAGTTCCAATAGTTAACTACACCGCTACATGGTAAAACAGTAGTGTGTAGTTCCAGTAGTTAGCTACACCACTACATGGTAAAACAGTAGTGTGTAGTTCCAGTTGTTAGCTACATGGTTAAACAGTAGTGTGTAGTTCCAGTAGTTAGCAACACCGCTACATGGTTAAACAGTAGTGTGTAGTTCTACTAGTTAGCTACACCGCTACATGGTAACACAGTAGTGTTCCAGTAGTTAGCGACAACTCTACAAACAGTAGTGTGTAGTTCCAGTAGTTAGCTACATGGTTAAACAGTAGTGTGTAGTTCCAGTAGTTAGCAACACCGCTACATGGTTAAACAGTAGTGTGTAGTTCTACTAGTTAGCTACACCGCTACATGGTAACACAGTAGTGTTCCAGTAGTTAGCGACAACTCTACAAACAGTAGTGTGTAGTTCCAGTAGTTAGCTACATGGTTAAACAGTAGTGTGTATTTCCAGTAGTTAGCTACACCACTACATGGTGAAACAGTAGTGTGTATTTCCAGTAGTTAGCTACACCGCTACATGGTTAAACAGTAGTGTGTAGTTCCAGTAGTTAGCTACACCGCTACATGGTAACACAGTAGTGTTCCAGTAGTTAGCTACACCTCTACATGGTTAAACAGTAGTATGTAGTTCCAGTAGTTAGCTACATGGTAAAACAGTAGTGTGTAGTTCCAGTAGTTAGCTACACCGCTACATGGTTAAACACAGTAGTGTGTAGTTCCAGTAGTTAGCTGCACCGCTACATGGTAAAACAGTAGTGTGTAGTTCCAGTAGTTAGCTACACCGCTACATGGTTAAACAGTAGTATGTAGTTCCAGTAGTTAGCTACATGGTAACACAGTAGTGTGTAGTTCCAGTAGTTAGCTACACCGCTACATGGTAACACAGTAGTGTGTAGTTCTAGTAGTTAGCTACATCGCTACATGGTAACACAGTATTTAACTACTGAAAACACTACCTAGATTTGAAGTTAGTTCAACTACCACCAAGCTACTATAAAATGTAGTTAAATTACTAGTTGAACTACATGTAGTTTACTACTTCCCCACTACACACTCACACACACACACACACACACACACACACACACACACACACACACACACACCTCCAACCCAAACACTCTTCCTACCCACACACACACACACACACACCTCCAACCCAAACACTCTTCCTACCTACACACACACACACACACACACACACACACACACACACACACACACACACACACACACACACTTCCTACCCACACACAGACACACACACACGAACACTCTTCCTACCCACACACAGACACACACACACAAACACACACACACAGACACACACACACAGACACACACACACACACACACAGACACACACACACACAAACCCAAACACTCTTCCTACCCACACACAGACACACACACACAAACACACACACACACACAGACACACACACACACAGACACACACACACACAGACACACACACACAGACACAAAAGTTGACGACACTGACGCAGTGAAACAGAAAACTTCCCACTAATTAAAACGTTTCTTTAGATGTAAAAATCCTTTAATCTCCAACATCTCTAACTTATCTGTATCTCATCTCCCTCCGCTATCGCCAAGGTGATCACTGCTATTGTTTCAGTCGCCAAGGGAACTGACGGTGACAAAGATTGGCTGAGTGGGCAGAAATAGTATCTAGTTTTCCCAATTAAACTCATCGGCCAGTGTCAGGTTTTCTTGGAGTTTGTGTGTGTGTGTGTGTGTGTGTGTGTGTGTGTGTGTGTGTGTGTGTGTGTGTGTGTGTGTGTGTGTGTGTGTGTGTGTGTGTGTGTGTGTGTGTGTGTGTGTGTGTGTGTGTGTGTGTGTGTGAAGTGTGAAATGTGAAGTGTGAAGTGTGTCGGATTGCTGTAACCGCAGGGAGGATTCTCTGAATCTGCAAAACGCTGTCATCTTATCAGTGTAGGCCATCACACACATCCATGCAGAGAGAGAGAGACCGAGAAGATAAGAGAGAGAGAGAGAGAGAGAGAGAGAGAGAGAGAGAGAGATTTGTGATAGGCTTTTCTAGCAGAAAACTCTACCAGCTGTGTGCAGGTCATTTTAATTCTGTCCATGCGTTGGGGAGATTTCTAGATGTGTTTGACTACGTTCGACAGAGACGGAACAGGAATTTATTCGAACTTGTCAGAGCTTTATTTAAACGGTGTCTTTGTGTAAAAACTACATTCGGCACAAACACTTGTTATTCTGAAATGTCCCCAGTTACCCCAGCAACGAGCATGTTACCCTAGCAACAAGTATGTTACCCTAGCAACAAGTATGTTACCCTAGCAACAAGTATGTTACCCTAGCAACAAGTATGTTACCCTAGCAACAAGTATGTTACCCTAGCAACACCTACGTCCTGGGTTCAATTCCCACTGGCATCATATGAGTGTATTAAAACATCTTGTAAGTCACTGGGTCAAAAGTATTTGCGTAGAGCCTTGTACTAGTTGTTCCTGCTGGGGTCACAAGGTCAGGGGAAAACTACCGGTCGTTCTTTTGATGAAATATTTATATGTTCCCCAGAACTCTGCTGCCCGAACCCCTACGCAGCTACAGACTGAAACAACGCTTAACCACATGGGTGACTGGACACTTTGCACACACTGACCAATCTTGTATGCACTCACACACACACACACACACACACACACACACACACACACACACACACACACACACACACACACACACAATCACACACACACACACACACACACACACACACACACACACACACACACACACACACACACACACACACACACACACACACACAATCACACACTCACACACACACACACACACACACACACACACACACACACACACACACACACACAATCACACACTCACACACACACACACACACACACACACACACACACACACACACACACACACACACACTCACACACACACACACACACACACACACACACACACACACACACACACACAATCACACACTCACACACTCAAACAAACACACACACACCTATAACCACCGGCAGGGCCCAGAACACCCACGAGGTATGGGGAAGCCTGGGTAATTGTTTGCTTAGAGAGAGACAGCTTTCATTCGACTCACACACACACACACACACAAACACACACACACACACACACACTGAAAAACACACATTTCATTTGTCACAGTCCTTTAAACATTCATGACTTCATTCACATGAACGGAGAGAGGCGTCTCCCACTGGTTATTTTTTATTCCTCTCTTTCGTTCTTCTCTGTCCACTGTCCCGTGACAGTTTCATGCTGACGGTGAACTCAGTCATCTCCAACTAACAGTGTGAAGGGTGTGTTTGTGTGTGTGTGTGTGTGTGTGTGTGTGTGTGTGTGTGTGTGTGTGTGTGTGTGTGTGTGTGTGTGTGTGTGTGTGTGTGTGTGTGTGTGTGTGTGTGTGTGTGTGTGTGTGAAGTGTGAAATGTGAAGTGTGAAGTGTGTCGGATTGCTGTAACCGCAGGGAGGATTCTCTGAATCTGCAAAACGCTGTCATCTTATCAGTGTAGGCCATCACACACATCCATGCAGAGAGAGAGAGACCGAGAAGATAAGAGAGAGAGAGAGAGAGAGAGAGAGAGAGAGAGAGAGAGAGATTTGTGATAGGCTTTTCTAGCAGAAAACTCTACCAGCTGTGTGCAGGTCATTTTAATTCTGTCCATGCGTTGGGGAGATTTCTAGATGTGTTTGACTACGTTCGACAGAGACGGAACAGGAATTTATTCGAACTTGTCAGAGCTTTATTTAAACGGTGTCTTTGTGTAAAAACTACATTCGGCACAAACACTTGTTATTCTGAAATGTCCCCAGTTACCCCAGCAACGAGCATGTTACCCTAGCAACAAGTATGTTACCCTAGCAACAAGTATGTTACCCTAGCAACAAGTATGTTACCCTAGCAACAAGTATGTTACCCTAGCAACAAGTATGTTACCCTAGCAACACCTACGTCCTGGGTTCAATTCCCACTGGCATCATATGAGTGTATTAAAACATCTTGTAAGTCACTGGGTCAAAAGTATTTGCGTAGAGCCTTGTACTAGTTGTTCCTGCTGGGGTCACAAGGTCAGGGGAAAACTACCGGTCGTTCTTTTGATGAAATATTTATATGTTCCCCAGAACTCTGCTGCCCGAACCCCTACGCAGCTACAGACTGAAACAACGCTTAACCACATGGGTGACTGGACACTTTGCACACACTGACCAATCTTGTATGCACTCACACACACACACACACACACACACACACACACACACACACACACACACACACACACACACACACACACACAATCACACACACACACACACACACACACACACACACACACACACACACACACACACACACACACACACACACACACACACACAATCACACACTCACACACACACACACACACACACACACACACACACACACACACACACACACACACACACACACACACACAATCACACACTCACACACACACACACACACACACACACACACACACACACACACACACACTCACACACACACACACACACACACACACACACACACACACACACAATCACACACTCACACACTCAAACAAACACACACACACCTATAACCACCGGCAGGGCCCAGAACACCCACGAGGTATGGGGAAGCCTGGGTAATTGTTTGCTTAGAGAGAGACAGCTTTCATTCGACTCACACACACACACACACACAAACACACACACACACACACACACTGAAAAACACACATTTCATTTGTCACAGTCCTTTAAACATTCATGACTTCATTCACATGAACGGAGAGAGGCGTCTCCCACTGGTTATTTTTTATTCCTCTCTTTCGTTCTTCTCTGTCCACTGTCCCGTGACAGTTTCATGCTGACGGTGAACTCAGTCATCTCCAACTAACAGTGTGAAGGGTGTGTTTGTGTGTGTGTGTGTGTGTGTGTGTGTGTGTGTGTGTGTGTGTGTGTGTGTGTGTGTGTGTGTGTGTGTGTTGTGTGTGTGTGTGTGTGTGTGTGTGTGTGTGTGTGTGTGTGTGTGTGTGTGTGTGTGTGTGTGTGTGTTGTGTGTGTGTGTGTGTGTGTGTGTGTGTTGTGTGTGTGTGTGTGTGTGTGTGTGTGTGTGTGTGTGTGTGTGTGTGTGTGTGTGTGTGTGTGTGTGTCGTCTCTAATAAACAAAAGATTTGAAGACATTGGACGAGCCGATAACAGTAATCCTGTATAAAATCATTTGATATTAGAAAGAGACTAATAGGTTATATATAGGTCATGATTCTCTCTGATCACAGGATATGCAGGTCATGATTCTCTCTGATCACAGGATATACAGGTCATGATTCTCTCTGATCACAGGATATACAGGTCATGTTTCTCTCTGATCACAGGTTATATAGGTCATGTTTTAATCTGATCACAGGATATACAGGTCATGATTCTCTCTGATCACAGGATATACAGGTCATGATTCTCTCTGATCACAGGATATACAGGTCATGATTCTCTCTGATCACAGGATATACAGGTCATGTTTTTCTTCAAATTCTTAGATTCTTAGATTCTTAAATTCTTAGATTCTTAGATTCTTAGATTCTTTGATTCTTCACTCTGGCCTGTCTGGAGTGTCAGATGGGAGGGTTTGCCGTTTTGGGACTATTCTATTGGTTCATTAAACCAGTCAAGCTCAATCAAGCACAGAGGAAGTCATTTAAATGATTTCAAAGAATATTTGAATCCAGGAAATGACTTCTAATAAGCAGAGCATTTCAAATTACAGAACCCAGTTTAATTAGCAGAGTGTAATACAGAACCCAGTTTAATTAGCAGAGTGTGTTTCATATTACAGAACCCAGTTTAATTATCAGAGTGTAATACAGAACCCAGTTTAATTATCAGAGTGTAATACAGAACCCAGTTTAATTATCAGAGTGTATTACAGAACCCAGTTTAATTATCAGAGTGTAATACAGAACCCAGTTTAATTAGCAGAGTGTATTTCATATGACAGAACCCAGTTTAATTAGCAGAGTGTGTTTCATATTACAGAACCCAGTTTAATTATCAGAGTGTATTACAGAACCCAGTTTAATTAGCAGAGTGTATTACAGAACCCAGTTTAATTAGCAGAGTGTAATACAGAACCCAGTTTAATTATCAGAGTGTATTTCATATGACAGAACCCAGTTTAATTAGCAGAGTGTGTTTCATATTACAGAACCCAGTTTAATTATCAGAGTGTATTTCATATGACAGAACCCAGTTTAATTAGCAGGGTGTGTTTCATATTACAGAACCCAGTTTAATTATCAGAGTGTAATACAGAACCCAGTTTAATTAGCAGAGTGTAATACAGAACCCAGTTTAATTATCAGAGTGTAATACAGAACCCAGTTTAATTAGCAGAGTGTGTTTCATATGACAGAACCCAGTTTAATTAGCAGAGTGTGTTTTATGTTAGTGAACCCAGTTTAATTAGCAGAGTGTATTACAGAACCCAGTTTAATTAGCAGAGTGTAT
>NW_022264595.1:0-26307 GCF_002021735.2 Oncorhynchus kisutch
GATGATCGATGCTTGGCTGCCATTTGACAAATAAAATAATATCTCTCTCATCCATAATAACTCATCATGTAGGTAGCCTACCAACACTGTTTCTGTGAGCTGCTGGCTACATGCCAGAGCACGTTTTATATAACGCAACAGTTTTTTAAACCATCAGTTGAAAATGTGATAACCCATTTAACTTGTATTTTTCATTCAGTACATGGGAATTCAAACAGGAAAACATTTTTTTCGTGCACTACGTCATCACGCAAATACTTTTATCCGCAATAAATCTGTTTGATGCAAACATTTCCGATGGGAAAATGCGTATATGTTTAATGCACGGGGGAATTTAACAACAGACGTTATTTTGTTGTGCACTACGTCATCACGCTCAGCATTTTATCCACAATAAGTCTGATGGAAACATGCATATATTGTTTGAAGCAGATTGGAGAATATTATGAAATATTATTATTATATTATATGAAAATCTGTCGCAAATTGCGTGGAAACTTAGCAACTAAGGTGGATATTGATCCAACACCTGCCGTATATTCAAACCAGCTCACTGGGCAAAGAAGTCATTGAGCGTCTAGTTTCTATTTACATTTCTTTGAGTCCTCAACTAAAGTGAATTTAACATGAAATCAACACAAAATGTCACCTGCATTGGATTTAGGTTGCAAGTTGGGTGAAACACAAAATGTCACCCGTCATTGGATTTAGGTTGCAAGTTGGGTGAAACACAAAATGTCACCTGTCATTGGATTTAGGTTGCAAGTTGGGTGAAACACAAAATGTCACCTGTCATTGGATTTAGGTTGCCAGTTGGGTGAAAAATAAATATAAATACCTGATGTTGATGTCTTTTTACAAATCCAATCAGTTTTCCACATTGATCAAACATCACATGGAATTATTTTGTTGAAATGTGGAAACAAAGTTTATTCAACCAGTGGGAGGTTTGTAAATGCCCTCGGGAAAGTCGAAACGAAGAACTTTTCATTGAGACAATGATGAAACAGCAATCTGTAGGAGAGTTGTGGTGGATATTATAAAATAAGGATCTGCTGGAGTCCAACTCAAACCAAGATTCTTTATTTAATCCGTGGGCGAGTCAGTGTACATTTTCATGTCATTAAATCATCAGTGGGCAAACGATGCAAATGTGAACAATGGAGCAAATGCATCACATCCAAATATCACTTGATTATCTGTAGTGCTGGAGGAATGACACACCCAGATAAACACACACATGGAGTTTAAAAAAGGACCATTGGACACATGGAATCTGATTTACTCTGTATTCAAACTGACATACTCCATATTCAATTAATATTTTCTAACAAAGACATACAAATATATTTTATAGTATATTTTTTCCAATTGAATTACATTTTATATGGTATAAACAAGTAAACACATTCTCAGTCAACAATAGAAGACAATGGGAGCACTGTGTATGTTCTGATGAACTTAAAGGTGATGTGAAATATCCGTTTACACACTAGGAGAAGATATTTGTCTGTGGATTCTCACATGCCTTTTAAGTGACATTTGTAAGGTGTGTATTCGCTCATGAGCTTTCAGCTTTCCTAACTCCGTAAAACTCTTTCCACACTGAGCGCAATGGTATGGCTTCTCCCCTGTGTGTATTTCGCTCATGATATTTCATGTTTCCTAACTGGTTAAAACTCTTTCCACAATGGGTGCAATGGTATGGCTTCTCCCCTGTGTGAATTCGCTCATGAGATTGTAGGTTTCCTAACAAGCTAAAAACTCTTCCACACTGTGCGCAATTGGAAAGGCTTCTCACCTGTGTGTATTCTCTCATGTCTTTTCAGGTTTCCGAAATGGTTAAAACTAACTCGTTCCACACAAGGCGCAATGGAAAGGCTTTGCTTCGGTGTGTGTCCTCTCATGTCCTTTTCAGGCTTCCTAACTTGGTAAACTTAGTTCCACACTGGGAGCAGTGGTAAGGCTTATCCCCTGTGTGTATTTGTTCATGAGATTTCATGTTATCTAACTTGTTAAAACTCTTTCCACACTGTTCGCAATGGTATGGCTTCTCCCCTGTGTGTATTCGCCCATGAGCAATAGGCTTCCTAAGCGGTTAAAACTCTTTCCACAATGTGAGCAGTGGTAGGCTTCTCCCTGTGTGTATCGGCTGTGAGCTTTCAGGCTCCTAACTGGCTAAACTCTTTCCACAATGGGAGCAATGGTAAGCTTCTCCCCTGTGTGTATTCGCTCATGAGCTTTCAGGCTTCCTAACTTGATAAAACTCTTTCCACAGCTGAGAGCAGAGGTGTCGTCTTGCTGGTTTGGACGTCTCTGGTTCCTCCAAGTGTGGTTTTCCTCCTGCCAAAGACAGTGTTTATATTTAAAAGAGGAACAGAATTAAATCTCCACATGATAAACTGCCTTGCTGTGAGGTTTAAATCCAAATCAGATCAGATCCCTGAGGCAGTTTTCAAACATTTCAAAATTTAAAACAATCTTTGTGTGATTTGAAAACAAATCATGTTGAAGAGCTTCCTGGTAATATAGTTACATTACTCATTCTGTTTTAGTAGTCATAACACAAACACAGTTCTATCACACTCAAGACACAGACATAGCCAGATTCCTATCAAGCAGGTGGTTCTAAATATATAACCTTCATAGTTGTATGATACAGAATGTGACCTACACACTTCCTTAAACCCAAATAAGTAAAGAAGTAATTTTGTGTGGAAGTCAAACACTTGTTTTTTACATTGGAGACAGACACAAAGCACCATGTTGTCTCAAGGGTTTGACACATGCTGTTCACAAATGTGTAACATTTTGAATAATCACTAATGTCATAATATTTTGGGTAAAGTGTTTTAAATAAATATTTTGATGTATATAAAAAAAATATATATTTATATTTTTGTACCCCCTTTTTCTCCCCAATTTTTGTCAATTGGGAGTTACAGTCTTGTCTCATCGCTGCAACTCCCGTACGGACTCAGGAGAGGCGAACGTCAAGAGCCAACCCGGAAGCCAGCCGCACCAAGGTGTCGGAGGAACCGTGTCAGCGTGCATGCGTCCGGCCCACCACAGGAGTCACTACAGCGCGATGGGACAAGGACCGACCGGCCAAAACCCCCCTCCACCAGCCCGGATGACGCTGGACAATTGTGCGTCACCTCATGGCTCTCCCGGTCCGTGGCCAGCTGCGACACAGCTGGGTATTGAACCAGAATCGGTAGTAACGCAGTCTAGCACTGCGATGCAGTGCCTTAGAACGCTGCGCCACTCGGGAGGCTGCCATTTATATTTGTGTTCAGTCAAAAGTTTGGACACACCTACTCATTCAAGGGTTTTTTCTTTATTTTTGCTATTTTCCCACATTGTAGAATAATAGTGAAGACATCAAAACTATGAAATAACACGTATAAAATCATGTAGAAACCAAAAAATGTGAAATAAATCCAAAACAATTTATATTTGAGCTTCTTCAATGTAGCCCTCCTTTGCCTTGATGACAGCTTTGCACGTTATTGGCATTCTTCAACCAGCTTCCCACCTGGAATGCTTTTTTCAACAGTCTTGAAGGAGTTCCAACATATGCTGAGCACTTATTGGTTGCTTTCCTTTCACTCTGTGGTCCAACTCATCCCAAACCATCTCAATTGGGTTGAGGTCGAGTGATTGTGAGGCCAGGTCATCTGATGCAGCATTCAATCACTCTCCTTGGTCAAATAGCCCTTACACAGCCTGGAGGTGTGTTTTGGTTCATTGTCCTGTTGAAAAACAAATGATAGTCCACTAAGTCCAAAACCAGATGGGATGGCGCATGGCTGCAGAATGCTGTGATAGCCATGCTGGTTAAGTGTGCCCTGACTTCTAAATAATTCACTGACAGTGTCACCAGCAAAGCACCCTCACACCTCCTCCTCCATGATTCACGGTGGGAACCACACATGCGGAGATCCTCTAATTCACCTACTCTGCGTCTCACAAAGACATGGCGGTTGGAACCAAAAATGTCTTATTTGGATTCATCAGACCAAAGGACAGATTTCCACCGGTCTAATGTTAATTGCTTGTGTTTCTTGGCCCAACAAGGCTTTTCTTCTCATTGGTGTCCTTTAGTAGTTGTTTCTTTGCAGCAATTCAACCTTGAAGGCCTGATTCACACAGTCTCCTCTGAACAGTTGATGTTGAGATGTGTCTGTGAAGCATTTATTTGGGCTGCAATTTCTGAGGCTGGTAACTCTAATGAACTTATCCTCTGCAGCAGAGGTAACTCTGGGTCTTCCTTTCCTGTGGCGGTTCTTATGAGAGCCAGTTTCATCATAGTGCTTGATGGTTTTGGCGACTGCACTTGAAGAAACTAAAAGTTCTTAACATTTTCCGAATTGACTGACCTTCGTGTCTTAAAGTAATGATGGACTGTTGTTTCTCTTTGCTTATTTGAGCTGTTCTTGCCATAATATGTACTTGGTCTTTTACCACATAGGGCTATCTTCTGTATATCACCCCTACCTTGTCACAACACAACTGATTGGCTCAAACACATTAAGAAGGAAATAAATTCCACAAATCAACTTTTAACAGGGCACATATGTAAATTGAAATGCATTCCAGGTGACTTCCCCATGAAGCTGGTTGAGAGAATGCCAAGAGTGTGCAAGGAAAAGGGGTGGCTACTTTGAAGAATTTGTTTAACACTTTTTTGGCTACTATATGATTCCATATGTGATATTTCATAGTTGATTCTGTGGGAAAGTCAACCTGAACATGTGTAACGTGTGTAACGGAGGTAAGAACGTGCCGTAAACTCACTCCACAGCTTGAAACGTCACAGATGGAGCTGTCCAACTGGTACCTTTTGTATAGCTCCATCGGTTCATTGTCAAGGAGAGCGGTCACATGTGATAAGAATCAGAGGATCACTAGTTTGAGCCCAGTATGGGGACAGAGGAGGAAACTAAACTGGTAGCAGCACACTGGCGTCGGTTACATATTAAATCAATAAAGTGAGTCATTTCCAAATGAAACCATGTTCTTTAAGGTCTATATAGTATATATATTAAACCATGTTCTTTAAAGTCTATATGTTGGAGTTCAGGCTTTATTTGACCTGTTAGATTAGGAAATTAAATTATTTTGTCCATTACAGAGATGGAGGCCAAGTCTCACAAGAAATGCTTTTCATTCAATCATATTGCATAGCTTTTAGAAAAGGCTTACGGAGCTTGTTTTAAAAATATATATATTTGACATTTTTAACAAGTTTCTGTAGATCAGATGTTAATGAAGCAATACAGACCACATTGAAGTGTCTTGAGTTTGTGTTGTGTGTTCTAGAGTCTTGTAAAGATAGGGGGGGGTTGACTGGGACAGGCAATGTAATATCCATAATGTTTTAAGGATAAGTTTTGTAAAATAAACAGCTTACATTGGATCATCTTGAAACTTTCTCTCCAAAGCCAACTTTCATCAAGGTTTATATGGTCTATTGGTTTCTCTCTTTTCATTGGCAGAATCCTTTTTCAGTGTTATGATATTGATAACATCCATATCCACCAGTCTATCTTCCTGTCAACTAACAGAACTCTGCTGGTTGTCCTGGTAACAGATACCAGTGGGAAGATCTATTGTATTTGTTCAAACTAAACTACAGCACTTACTTTGGTGGAGTCAAATCTGATCCTTTAATCTCTTCTCCTCCTCTCACAGTTCCACTCAGCCCCGTTGTTTTCCTGCAGTCTACCAGCAGCACAGACAACCTCTTCATACCCAGCAGTAAGGTGCTACCGTGAGAGACACGACACAAGCTAGCGTTGTCCTGGTAATCATAAAGAGGGGACATAGAGATATATCATTATGGATGCTGATGTCACTGTTGTCATAAAATGCTTTACAGAAACCCAGCCCAAGCCGATAAAGCAAGCTGTATGCTAGACCAGACCAAGCTGTACCATCTGGTGTTCTGATCTGGAGAGACTCTTCTCTGCCTCGTCAGCATCAGGATGTTGCTGAGGCTCCCCAGAGGATCCACAATTGTCATGTCTCTCTCCTGTGTGAACGACAACATCAAACAGATGGTAAACTTATGACCATCTATTGCAATCATAGACATTCATATCTAAAATAGACTCTAAAATGTAAAAGAGTCGTCCCACGAAATGGGTGCCTTTTACGTTTAAAAAAAAATATTTTAAGTAGAAATTACACACCAATATTGAATTTTAAAAGCCTGTTGGCAGCAGGTAACCTAGTTGCAAGATCAAAGGGTTGCAAGATCGAATCCCCGAACAAGGTAAAAAATCTGTTGTTTTTCCCCTGAACAAGGCAGTTAAACCCACTGTTTCTAGACGTCATTGAAAATAAGAATTAGTTCTTAACTGACTTGCCTAGTTAAATAAAGTTCAAATAAAATAAAAGATGAGGAGAACTTTAATGTCGACCACATGGAGAATTCAATACATCTAATTTAAAACACCCAAAAATATATGAACCAATGGCAGATTGACCCTTTAACAATTCCTACAGTACTGAACAACATATTCAAGTGTAGAACTTCAGTAGAATTCCCCTTAAAAACCCCACATTAGTTCAACACGGCATAGTTTGTGTCCCTGTTTAAGACAGTACTCACTGGTGTTAATCTGATATTCTGTCTCCTCCTCTTTCACTCCCAAGACGTCTTCCTTCTTCACCTTTATTGAGACAGCATCCTCTTCCTCTCTAAAAGGTGCTTTCTCTTCTTTCCCAATAACATCCTCTTCTTCTTTCACTATAACAACCTCCTCTTCCTCCTTTTTCATTCTGAAAGATTCTTTCTCCTCTTCTTTTAGCAGGGGAGGAGTAGTTTAGTGAGCTCATGGTCAGGATGTTATCTCGCTAGGTAGCATTAGCGACTAGCCTAGTGCTAACCTCAGTAACGTTATATTCAACACGTTTGCAAAATGAATAAGCAAATTAGGTTAAGGTTAACCAGTTGAAACGTCACCAGAAAAGTGTTTAAAACACAGAGATTAGCTAATGTACACAAACATGGTCTAAAGCGTCAATCGTTCAGTTTATGTTGTCTAGCAAGCTACCGAGGTGGTTGAAAGAGAAGCCGTGTTGTTGTTCCTGACGAAGCGCCCCGTCCAGTCCATTATACGTCACCCAAGAATCATCACCTGAAAGACGCCATCTCCTGGCTGGAGTGGGTAACGCAGCTTGGGAACATTAGTTGCTACACTTTTGTATTGGAAAGAACGTCATAATAATTTAACAATAAGATTATATATTTTCTCTTACGTCTTACAAATAATACTTTCCTGTACACAGACGTAGAAGCTTAATATGAATATGTGGATGATGAATAAATACTTCTACGAATAGGTAGTGTGTTAAAACACATTTGTGTTATTACTCTGTTCATTTTTCACATTAGTTTGTATCTACATGTGACCATACTTTCCCCTTAAAGCAACGCTCTATACAATACAAATCATACTGTAAACAACAGAGCAAATGCATCACATGCAAATAGCACTTGATTATCTGTAGTGCTATACACTGGGTAGACAAAACATTAAGAACACCTGCTCCTTCCATGACCATAGACTGACTAGGTGAATCCAGGCTAAAGCTATGATCCCTTATTGATGTCAGTAGTTAAATCCAATTCAATCAGTGTAGATGAAGGGGAGGAGACAGGTTAAATAAGGATTTTTACGCCTCGAGACAATTGAGGCATGGATTGTGCATGTGTGCCATTCAGAGGGTAAACGGGGAAGACAAAATATGTAAGTGTTTTTGAATGGGGTATGGTATTAGGAGCCAGGTGCTCCGGTTTGTGTCAAGAACTGCAACACTGCTGGGTTTTTCAGCTCAACAGTTTCCCAAGTGTAGAAAGAATGGTCCACCATCCAAACTGTGGCGGTCAGTGCCGTTTAAGATGAGGGAGGACCATATTGTTTATCATGAGCAACGCCTTATTTTTACTACAGCATGTTGGATGACTGTCATTCATATTCCATTCACCCAGTTCAATGTAACAGCGATAGGTTTAGACTACTACATGATTCTCAGATGTTCCCTAACCCCATCATGAGGTAGCTACAACCTAGCCAATGAATGAAAGTTTAAAACATACAGTATATCACAAAAGTTTTTTTTTACAGTTCTGTAAAATATTAGGGGTGTACTCACTTTTGTTGCCAGCGGTTTAGACATTAATGGCTGTGTGTTGAGTTATTTTGAGGGGACAGCAAATGTACACTGTTATACAAGCTGTACACTCACTACTTTACATTTTAGCAAAGTGTCATTTCTTCAGTGTTGTCACATGAAAAGATATATTCAAATATTTACAAAAATGTGAGGGGTGTACTCACTTTTGTGATATACTGTATATGCACACAGGTCGAGAGAAAAAAATTCAATTCCGCCTTGCACACTCTTTCTTGCATCTTGCTGAAATATAGGGTGTAACCATTAGTCAAACAGTTTCAAACAAGAGATTCTATTGGACAAATTCAGGTATGTTCATTCCGGTTTTGTTTCGTTTAAGTAACATTTGTCAATAGAATCGTCGGAATAAATACAACCACTGATCACGTGTAAACACAGTTCACTTTCATTACAGGCACGTTATATTCCTTCTCTCCTCCTCTCACCTTTTCCCTTTGTTTCTGGACTTCAATGCACAACACATCAGCTGTATGAGACAAGGCAAAAAAAAACTTTCCAAGCCAAACCATTTCATAACTGCTACACACAGCTTACATTGTTGTCACCATATTAGCTAAAATAACATCATAGTCAACAGAGCGAATAGAACTAACTCGTTAGTAAACCTGCTACAATCATGCAGTAACGTTACAGTGTACAGTCAGTAAGCAGTTTGGCACTTACATTGGTGGGCCCCGGTGGCAATAAATTAGTCAAACCAAAAGCTTGCCTTGACTTCTCTGATCCTTTCATTGGTTGGACAACATGTCAGTTCATGCTGCAAGAGCTCTGATAGGTTGGAGGACATCCTCCGGAAGTTGTCATAATTACTGTGTAAGTCTATGGAAGCCTTGAGAACCATAAACCTCCTAGGTTTGTATTGAAGTCAATGTACCCAGAAGAGGACGCAAAATAGTATGTTTTAATCAATTATTTTGTGACGTGATTATATTTAGTAATAGTTTTAATCTAAAAAGGATAACTTTTGAAAAGTATTACAATTTTTATTTTTCTGAAAATCACTGAGGTTGGTGCTCCCCTTCCTCCTCTGAGGAGCCTCCCCTTCCTCCTCTGAGGAGCCTCCCCTTCCTCCTCTGAGGAGCCTCCCCTTCCTCCTCCGAGGAGCCTCCCCTTCCTCCTCCGAGGAGCCTCCCCTTCCTCCTCTGAGGAGCCTCTACTGCACCCAAAGGACATCCAGCCAACTTGACACAATTGTGGGAAGAATTAGAGTCAACATGGGCCAGCATCCCTGTGGAAAGCTTTCGACACCTTGTAGAGTCCATGCCCCGACGAACTGAGGCTGTTCTGAGGGAGAAAGGGGAGGGTCCAACTCCATATTAGGAAGGTGTTCCAAATGTTTGGTAGAATCAGTGTACATTGAAAATAAAAGAGAGCCGCGCACTCTAAGAGCTCATATGCAAAAAATGTAATACCAACGTTTCGACAGCCAAGCTGTCTTCATCAGGGTATAATCACAAACACTGCGGGATGACTCGTTTATATAGTGTCAAAAGACACAGGTGTCTGTAATCATGGCCAAGAGTGGCCTAATATCATTGGTTAATATTAAAATATTAAAATGTCATACAAAGAACAGCATACAAACAACAAATGGATAGCATACAATCATAGATTAATTTAACTACACAAGTTTACAAACAATTACTATGGCAAAGTGACAATAATCACAAGAATGGCTTCAGATCAAAGTCTACGTTGAGACCGAAGGGCGCAAGGGTCTTTAAATTAAAGATCCAGGCAGCCTCTCGTTTTAACAATAAATTATCAAGGTCACCCCCTCTCCTAGGGAGGGTGACATGTTCGATGCCAATGTAACGCAGAGACGAAATCGAGAGGCCTGCCTCCAAGAACTGGGCCGCAACTGGATAAGTAAAGTTTTTACACCTAATGGTGCTACGATGCTCTGAGATACGTACTTTTAATTCGCGCTTTGTTTTACCTACATCATTTTTACCACAAGGACAAGTTATAAGATAAATAACTGCCTTAGTGGAGCACGTAATAACACCTTTTATTGGGATCGATTTCCCTGTTTGTGGGTGTTTGAAGGATCTACATTTATAAGTGCCATTGCATTGAGCACAGCCATTACACTTGTAATTTCCATCCAGTAGGGGCGCAAATAGACGTTGTTCAGGAATATCTTGGGGAGGTAAATCAGAGTTTACCAATTGGTCTCTGAGATTTCTGCCCCGCGAGAATACAACCAAGGGAAGGTCCGAAAACACATTACCGAGACTATCATCGGATTTTAGGATGTGCCAATGTTTGTGAACAATTACCTTAATTTGTTCAAAGCACTTTGAATAGCGGGTAGTTAGAACGCAAGAATGCGTCTTTTTGCGAGACTGACCTTGAAAAAGGTAATGTCTCGTTTTGTTTTGAATTTTCTCAATGGCAATATTAATCTGATCATTCTTGTATCTCCTTGAACTTTCTTTGCATCTCAGCCATATTTCTGTCGAAATCGGATTGTTTTTTGCAAATTCTTTTGATTCGACAGAATTGGCTGTAGGGCAAACTATTTTTCAAGGGAAGTGGGTGACAACTATCAGCTCTCAACAAACTGTTACGATCAGTAGGCTTCCTGTAAAGATCAGTGTATAAAACATTATCTTCACACAAGATCAGAAGATCAAGGAAACTGATTTGACGTGTATCAGATTGCATAGTAAATCTCAGATGCTCAGAACAGGAGTTAAGAAAAGCATGGAACGCCTGGAGCTGTTTTTCATCACCCCTCCATAGAACAAAAATATCATCAATATACCGTTTCCAAATAATGATGTGAGGCAAGAAAACGTTTTTGAGAGGAATCAGTCTGCCATACAGCAGACACTTTTATCCAAAGGGATTTGCAGTCATGTGTGCAAACACTTTACATATGGGTGGTCCCAGGAATCAAACCCATTACCCTGGTTTAAGAAGCACCATACTCTACCAACTGAGCTACAGGACCACAAAGAATGATCACGGAATGACGGAGATAAACACACACACACACACACACACACACACACACACACACACACAGCCTTAGTTTTAAAAATACAATTTAATCAAAGACCGTAACATTGAAACTGACATACTCCATATTTAGTTCAAATCTAATGTTATTTGTCACATCAATACAACAAGTGTAGACCTTACTGTGAAATGCTGAATACAACAAGTGTAGGTAGACCTTACTGTGAAATGCTGAATACAACAAGTGTAGGTAGACCTTACTGTGAAATGCTGAATACAACAAGTGTAGACCTTACTGTGAAATGCTCACTGACAAGCCCTTAACCAAAATTTATACTATTCTAAACCCTCTGCCTGCAAGTTGTCATTATTTTCCTTCAAGTTTCTGAAGAGGAAACAGCCCAGAAATGCCCTTGTCTGAGTGCATTTGTCTACCACTATGTGTGGCTGTTAGAGATGATGCTAATGATCCACTATGTGTAGCTGTTAGCGATGATGCTAATGATCCACTATGTGTAGCTGTTAGCGATGATGCTAATGATCCACTATGTGTAGCTGTTAGCGATGATGCTAATGATCCACTATGTGTAGCTGTTAGCGATGATGCTAATGATCCACTATGTGTAGCTGTTAGCGATGATGCTAATGACAACCATCTTCTGGTTGATAGAAAAGCTTTCCCAAAAACCTTGTCAATTAAATGTTAAATACAAAGTAGTATATGCCTCCCTGGCAGAATGATACCATGTATATATATATATATATATATTTATACATATATATATATATATAGAGAGAGAGAGAGAGAGAGAAGGTAATCAGGGAGGTAATGGAGTCCAGGTGAGTCTGATGACGAGCAGGAGTGCGTAACGATGATGACAGGTGTGCACCATAATGAGCAGCCAGACGACCTCGAGGCCGGAGAGAGAGCACACGTGACAACACGTTTTCTGTCTATGAAGGAATAAATGATTGTCAGGATATAGAACACAAAACAAGAAAAAGGTCATTTTACCCCATTAATAACCTTTTACTGCAGGGGGCTAAATCAGGGGCACGGCCATTAATAACCTTTTACTGCAGGGGGCTAAATCAGGGGCACGGCCATTAATAACCTTTTACTGCAGGGGGCTAAATCAGGGGCACGGCCATTAATAACCTTTTACTGCAGGGGGCTAAATCAGGGGCACGGCCATTAATAACCTTTTACTGCAGGGGGGCTAAATCAGGGGCACACCGAGAGTTTTCTTGGTAGTCTTAAACAAATCTACTGTGAAACAAAAGTATCCACATCACACACATGGCTATGGGATTTAAAAAAGAAGACAGTAGTACTGGGCCAGATATAGTATCCACATCACACACATGGCTATGGGATTTAAAAAAGAAGACAGTAGTACTGGGCCAGATATAGTATCCACATCACACACATGGCTATGGGATTTAAAAAAGAAGACAGTAGTACTGGGCCAGATATAGTATCCACATCACACACATGGCTATGGGATTTAAAAAAGAAGACAGTAGTACTGGGCCAGATATAGTATCCACATCACACACATGGCTATGGGATTTAAAAAAGAAGACAGTAGTACTGGGTCAGATATAGTATCCACATCACACACATGGCTATGGGATTTAAAAAAGAAGACAGTAGTACTGGGTCAGATATAGTATCCACATCACACACATGGCTATGGGATTTAAAAAAGAAGACAGTAGTACTGGGTCAGATATAGTATCCACATCACACACATGGCTATGGGATTTAAAAAAGAAGACAGTAGTACTGGGCCAGATATAGTATCCACATCACACACATGGCTATGGGATTTAAAAAAGAAGACAGTAGTACTGGGTCAGATATAGTATCCACATCACACACATGGCTATGGGATTTAAAAAAGAAGACAGTAGTACTGGGCCAGATATAGTATCCACATCACACACATGGCTATGGGATTTAAAAAAGAAGACAGTAGTACTGGGTCAGATATAGTATCCACATCACACACATGGCTATGGGATTTAAAAAAGAAGACAGTAGTACTGGGCCAGATATAGTATCCACATCACACACATGGCTATGGGATTTAAAAAAGAAGACAGTAGTACTGGGCCAGATATAGTATCCACATCACACACATGGCTATGGGATTTAAAAAGAAGACAGTAGTACTGGGCCAGATATAGTATCCACATCACACACATGGCTATGGGATTTAAAAAAGAAGACAGTAGTACTGGGTCAGATATAGTATCCACATCACACACATGGCTATGGGATTTAAAAAAGAAGACAGTAGTACTGGGTCAGATATAGTATCCACATCACACACATGGCTATGGGATTTAAAAAAGAAGACAGTAGTACTGGGTCAGATATAGTATCCACATCACACACATGGCTATGGGATTTAAAAAGAAGACAGTAGTACTGGGTCAGATATAGTATCCACATCACACACATGGCTATGGGATTTAAAAAAGAAGACAGTAGTACTGGGCCAGATATAGTATCCACATCACACACATGGCTATGGGATTTAAAAAAGAAGACAGTAGTACTGGGTCAGATATAGTATCCACATCACACACATGGCTATGGGATTTAAAAAAGAAGACAGTAGTACTGGGTCAGATATAGTATCCACATCACACACATGGCTATGGGATTTAAAAAAGAAGACAGTAGTACTGGGCCAGATATAGTATCCACATCACACACATGGCTATGGGATTTAAAAAAGAAGACAGTAGTACTGGGTCAGATATAGTATCCACATCACACACATGGCTATGGGATTTAAAAGAAGACAGTAGTACTGGGTCAGATATAGTATCCACATCACACACATGGCTATGGGATTTAAAAAAGAAGACAGTAGTACTGGGTCAGATATAGTTTCCACATCACACACATGGCTATGGGATTTAAAAAAGAAGACAGTAGTACTGGGCCAGATATAGTATCCACATCACACACATGGCTATGGGATTTAAAAGAAGACAGTAGTACTGGGTCAGATATAGTATCCACATCACACACATGGCTATGGGATTTAAAAAAGAAGACAGTAGTACTGGGTCAGATATAGTATCCACATCACACACATGGCTATGGGATTTAAAAAAGAAGACAGTAGTACTGGGTCAGATATAGTATCCACATCACACACATGGCTATGGGATTTAAAAAAGAAGACAGTAGTACTGGGTCAGATATAGTATCCACATCACACACATGGCTATGGGATTTAAAAAAGAAGACAGTAGTACTGGGTCAGATATAGTATCCACATCACACACATGGCTATGGGATTTAAAAAAGAAGACAGTAGTACTGGGTCAGATATAGTATCCACATCACACACATGGCTATGGGATTTAAAAAGAAGACAGTAGTACTGGGTCAGATATAGTATCCACATCACACACATGGCTATGGGATTTAAAAAAGAAGACAGTAGTACTGGGTCAGATATAGTATCCACATCACACACATGGCTATGGGATTTAAAAAGAAGACAGTAGTACTGGGTCAGATATAGTATCCACATCACACACATGGCTATGGGATTTAAAAAAGAAGACAGTAGTACTGGGTCAGATATAGTATCCACATCACACACATGGCTATGGGATTTAAAAAAGAAGACAGTAGTACTGGGTCAGATATAGTATCCACATCACACACATGGCTATGGGATTTAAAAAAGAAGACAGTAGTACTGGGTCAGATATAGTATCCACATCACACACATGGCTATGGGATTTAAAAAAGAAGACAGTAGTACTGGGTCAGATATAGTATCCACATCACACACATGGCTATGGGATTTAAAAAAGAAGACAGTAGTACTGGGTCAGATATAGTATCCACATCACACACATGGCTATGGGATTTAAAAAAGAAGACAGTAGTACTGGGTCAGATATAGTATCCACATCACACACATGGCTATGGGATTTAAAAAAGAAGACAGTAGTACTGGGTCAGATATAGTATCCACATCACACACATGGCTATGGGATTTAAAAAAGAAGACAGTAGTACTGGGTCAGATATAGTATCCACATCACACACATGGCTATGGGATTTAAAAAAGAAGACAGTAGTACTGGGTCAGATATAGTATCCACATCACACACATGGCTATGGGATTTAAAAAAGAAGACAGTAGTACTGGGTCAGATATAGTATCCACATCACACACATGGCTATGGGATTTAAAAAAGAAGACAGTAGTACTGGGTCAGATATAGTATCCACATCACACACATGGCTATGGGATTTAAAAAAGAAGACAGTAGTACTGGGTCAGATATAGTATCCACATCACACACATGGCTATGGGATTTAAAAAAGAAGACAGTAGTACTGGGTCAGATATAGTATCCACATCACACACATGGCTATGGGATTTAAAAAAGAAGACAGTAGTACTGGGTCAGATATAGTATCCACATCACACACATGGCTATGGGATTTAAAAAGAAGACAGTAGTACTGGGTCAGATATAGTATCCACATCACACACATGGCTATGGGATTTAAAAAAGAAGACAGTAGTACTGGGTCAGATATAGTATCCACATCACACACATGGCTATGGGATTTAAAAAAGAAGACAGTAGTACTGGGTCAGATATAGTATCCACATCACACACATGGCTATGGGATTTAAAAAAGAAGACAGTAGTACTGGGTCAGATATAGTATCCACATCACACACATGGCTATGGGATTTAAAAAAGAAGACAGTAGTACTGGGTCAGATATAGTATCCACATCACACACATGGCTATGGGATTTAAAAAAGAAGACAGTAGTACTGGGTCAGATATAGTATCCACATCACACACATGGCTATGGGATTTAAAAAAGAAGACAGTAGTACTGGGTCAGATATAGTATCCACATCACACACATGGCTATGGGATTTAAAAAAGAAGACAGTAGTACTGGGTCAGATATAGTATCCACATCACACACATGGCTATGGGATTTAAAAAAAGAAGACAGTAGTACTGGGTCAGATATAGTATCCACATCACACACATGGCTATGGGATTTAAAAAAGAAGACAGTAGTACTGGGTCAGATATAGTATCCACATCACACACATGGCTATGGGATTTAAAAAGAAGACAGTAGTACTGGGTCAGATATAGTATCCACATCACACACATGGGCTATGGGATTAAAAAAGAAGACAGTAGTACTGGGTCAGATATAGTATCCACATCACACACATGGCTATGGGATTTAAAAAAGAAGACAGTAGTACTGGGTCAGATATAGTATCCACATCACACACATGGCTATGGGATTTTAAAAAGAAGACAGTAGTACTGGGGCCAGATATAGTATCCACATCACACACATGGCTATGGGATTTAAAAAAGAAGACAGTAGTACTGGGTCAGATATAGTATCCACATCACACACATGGCTATGGGATTTAAAAAAGAAGACAGTAGTACTGGGTCAGATATAGTATCCACATCACACACATGGCTATGGGATTTAAAAAAAGAAGACAGTAGTACTGGGTCAGATATAGTATCCACATCACACACATGGCTATGGGATTAAAAAAAGAAGACAGTAGTACTGGGTCAGATATACTATCCACATCACAACATGGCTATGGGGATTTTAAAAAGAAGACAGTAGTACTGGGTCAGATATAGTATCCACATCACACACATGGCTATGGGACTTTTAATAAAAGAAGACAGTAGTACTGGTCAGATATAGTATCCACATCACACACATGGCTAGGGATTTTAAAAAGAAGACAGTAGTACTGGGTCAGATATAGATCCACATCACACAATGGCTATGGGATTTAAAAAAGAAGACAGTCGTACTGGGTCAGATTATAGTATCCACATCACACACATGGCTATGGGATTTAAAAAAGAAGACAGTAGTACTGGGTCAGATATAGTATCCACATCACACACATGGCTATGGATTAAAAAGAAGACAGTAGTACTGGGTCAGATATAGTATCCACATCACACACATGGCTATGGGATTTTAAAAAAGAAGACAGTAGTACTGGGTCAGATATAGTATCCACATCACACACATGGCTATGGGATTTAAAAAAGAAGACAGTAGTACTGGGTCAGATATAGTATCCACATCACACACATGGCTATGGGATTTAAAAAGAAGACAGTAGTACTGGGTCAGATATAGTATTCCACATCACACACATGGCTATGGGATTTAAAAAAGAAGACAGTAGTACTGGGTCAGATATAGTATCCACATCACACACATGGCTATGGGATTAAAAAGAAGACAAGTAGTACTGGGTCAGATATAGTATCCACATCACACACATGGCTATGGGATTTAAAAAAGAAGACAGTAGTACTGGGTCAGATATAGTATCCACATCACACACATGGCTATGGGATTTAAAAAAGAAGACAGTAGTACTGGGTCAGATATAGTATCCACATCACACACATGGCTATGGGATTTAAAAAAGAAGACAGTAGTACTGGGTCAGATATAGTATCCACATCACACACATGGCTATGGGATTTAATAAAAGAAGACAGTAGTACTGGGTCAGATATAGTATCCACATCACACACATGGCTATGGGATTTAAAAAAGAAGACAGTAGTACTGGGTCAGATATAGTATCCACATCACACACATGGCTATGGGATTTAAAAAGAAGACAGTAGTACTGGGTCAGATATAGTATCCACATCACACACATGGCTATGGATTTAAAAAAGAAGACAGTAGTACTGGGTCAGATATAGTATCCACATCACACACATGGCTATGGGATTTAAAAAAGAAGACAGTAGTACTGGGTCAGATATAGTATCCACATCACACACATGGCTATGGGATTTAAAAAAGAAGACAGTAGTACTGGGTCAGATATAGTATCCACATCACACACATGGCTATGGGATTTAAAAAGAAGACAGTAGTACTGGGTCAGATATAGTATCCACATCACACACATGGCTATGGGATTTAAAAAAGAAGACAGTAGTACTGGGTCAGATATAGTATCCACATCACACACATGGCTATGGGATTTAAAAAAGAAGACAGTAGTACTGGGTCAGATATAGTATCCACATCACACACATGGCTATGGGATTTAAAAGAAGACCAGTAGTACTGGGTCAGATATAGTATCCACATCACACACATGGCTATGGGATTTAAAAAAGAAGACAGTAGTACTGGGTCAGATATAGTATCCACATCACACACATGGCTATGGGATTTAAAAGAAGACAGTAGTACTGGGTCAGATATAGTATCCACATCACACACATGGCTATGGGATTTAAAAGAAGACAGTAGTACTGGGTCAGATATAGTATCCACATCACACACATGGCTATGGGATTAAAAGAAGACAGTAGTACTGGGTCAGATATAGTATCCACATCACACACATGGCTATGGGATTTAAAAAAGAAGACAGTAGTACTGGGTCAGATATAGTATCCACATCACACACATGGCTATGGGATTTAAAAAAGAAGACAGTAGTACTGGGCCAGATATAGTATCCACATCACACACATGGCTATGGGATTTAAAAAAGAAGACAGTAGTACTGGGTCAGATATAGTATCCACATCACACACATGGCTATGGGATTTAAAAAAGAAGACAGTAGTACTGGGTCAGATATAGTATCCACATCACACACATGGCTATGGGATTTAAAAAGAAGACAGTAGTACTGGGTCAGATATAGTATCCACATCACACACATGGCTATGGGATTTAAAAAAGAAGACAGTAGTACTGGGTCAGATATAGTATCCACATCACACACATGGCTATGGGATTTAAAAAAGAAGACAGTAGTACTGGGTCAGATATAGTATCCACATCACACACATGGCTATGGGATTTAAAAAAGAAGACAGTAGTACTGGGTCAGATATAGTATCCACATCACACACATGGCTATGGGATTTAAAAAAGAAGACAGTAGTACTGGGCCAGATATAGTATCCACATCACACACATGGCTATGGGATTTAAAAAGAAGACAGTAGTACTGGGTCAGATATAGTTTCCATTTATATTTCAGTTTGCATCTCAATATGACACTTTAAATAAACTCAGCAAAAAAAAAGCAACTTCCCCTTTTTCAGGACCCTTTATCTCTTTCAAAGATCATTCGTAAAAATCTTAGACAAAGCAATATTGTTAATAATGTATATAATAGTTGTTTAATAGACATTTGTTATGATGTATATGACATTCTAACAACAATTTGACCACCCCTGGGTTATGATGATGTATATGACATTCTAACAACAATTTGACCACCCCTGGGTTATGATGATGTATATGACATTCTAACAACAATTTGACCACCCCTGGGTTATGATGTATATGACATTCTAACAACAATTTGACCACCCCTGGGTTATGATGTATATGACATTCTAACAACAATTTGACCACCCCTGGGTTATGATGTATATGACATTCTAACAACAATTTGAACCAACCCTGGGTTATGATGTATATGACATTCTAACAACAATTTGACCACCCCTGGGTTATTATGTATATGACATGACAAGATACACTGGTTACTTTAGGCATCTTTGTTAATGACATGTTTATAATCCAAAAGTATGTTTTTAGAGAGGAGGGAAATACTGTTTATGTTAAACTGTAGAGAACAAGAACCTGTGGTGAATCAGGGAGAGAGAGAGAGGCAGAGAGAGAGAGAGAGAGAGAGAGAGAGAGAGAGAGAGAGAGAGAGAGAGAGAGAGAGAGAGAGAGAGAGGCAGAGAGAGAGGCAGAGAGAGAGAGAGAGGCAGAGAGAGAGAGAGAGATCAGCGAGTCCCCGATTTCTTAAATACTACACAGAAGGTTGGTTCTGACAAACGCATTTCAAAGTTTAAATCACATACTATCACGTGGATTTGTTTTGTTGAAATGATGTGGAAACAGAGTTAATTCAATCAGTGGGAGGCTTGTAAATGACCCCAGGAAAGTAAAACAAAGAAGTCTTCATTGAGACAATGATGAAACAGCAATCCGTGGGAGAGTTGTGGTGGATATTTCATTTATTTTTATTTATTTTTATTTATTTTTTATTTCACCTTTATTTAACCAGGTAGGCTAGTTGAGAACACCTTTATTTAACCAGGTAGGCTAGTTGAGAACACCTTTATTTAACCAGGTAGGCTAGTTGAGAACACCTTTATTTAACCAGGTAGGCTAGTTGAGAACACCTTTATTTAACCAGGTAGGCTAGTTGAGAACACCTTTATTTAACCAGGTAGGCTAGTTGAGAACACCTTTATTTAACCAGGTAGGCTAGTTGAGAACACCTTTATTTAACCAGGTAGGCTAGTTGAGAACACCTTTATTTAACCAGGTAGGCTAGTTGAGAACACCTTTATTTAACCAGGTAGGCTAGTTGAGAACACCTTTATTTAACCAGGTAGGCTAGTTGAGAACACCTTTATTTAACCAGGTAGGCTAGTTGAGAACACCTTTATTTAACCAGGTAGGCTAGTTGAGAACACCTTTATTTAACCAGGTAGGCTAGTTGAGAACAAGTTCTCATTTGCAACTGCGACCTGGCCAAGATAAAGCATAGCAGTGTGAGCATACAACAGAGTTACACATGGAGTAAACAATTAACAAGTCAATAACACAGTAGAAAACAAAGGGGGGGGTCTATATACAATGTGTGCAAAAGGCATGAGGAGGTAGGCAAATAATTACAATTTTGCAGATTAACGCTGGAGTGATAAAAGATCAGATGGTCATGTACAGGTAGAGATATTGGTGTGCAAAAGAGCAGAAAAGTAAATAAATAAAAACAGTATGGGGATGAGGTAGGTGAAAAGGGTGGGCTATTTACCAATAGACTATGTACAGCTGCAGCGATCGGTTAGCTGCTCAGATAGCTGATGTTTGAAGTTGGTGAGGGAGATAAAAGTCTCCAACTTCAGCGATTTTTGCAATTCGTTCCAGTCACAGGCAGCAGAGTACTGGAACGAAAGGCGGCCAAATGAGGTGTTGGCTTTAGGGATGATCAGTGAGATACACCTGCTGGAGCGCGTGCTACGGATGGGTGTTGCCATCGTGACCAGTGAGCTGAGATAAGGCGGAGGCTTTACCTAGCATAGACTTGTAGATGACCTGGAGCCAGTGGGTCTGGCGACGAATATGTAGCGAGGGCCAGCCGACTAGAGCATACAAGTCGCAGTGGTGGGTGGTATAAGGTGCTTTAGTGACAAAACGGATGGCACTGTGATAGACTGCATCCAGTTTGCTGAGTAGAGTGTTGGAAGCCATTTTGTAGATGACATCACCGAAGTCGAGGATCGGTAGGATAGTCAGTTTTACTAGGGTAAGCTTGGCGGCTTGAGTGAAGGAGGCTTTGTTGCGGAATAGAAAGCCGACTCTTGATTTGATTTTCGATTGGAGATGTTTGATATGAGTCTGGAAGGAGAGTTTGCAGTCTAGCCAGACACCTAGGTACTTATAGACGTCCACATATTCTAGGTCGGAACCATCCAGGGTGGTGATGCTAGTCGGGCATGCAGGTGCAGGCAGCGACCGGTTGAAAAGCATGCATTTGGTTTTACTAGCGTTTAAGAGCAGTTGGAGGCCACGGAAGGAGTGTTGTATGGCATTGAAGCTGTTTGGAGGTTAGATAGCACAGTGTCCAAAGACGGGCCGAAAGTATATAGAATGGTGTCGTCTGCGTAGAGGTGGATCAGGGAATCGCCCGCAGCAAGAGCAACATCATTGATATACACAGAGAAAAGAGTTGGCCCGAGAATTGAACCCTGTGGCACCCCCATAGAGACTGCCAGAGGACCGGACAGCATGCCCTCCGATTTGACACACTGAACTCTGTCTGCAAAGTAATTGGTGAACCAGGCAAGGCAGTCATCCGAAAAACCGAGGCTACTGAGTCTGCCGATAAGAATATGGTGATTGACAGAGTCGAAAGCCTTGGCAAGGTCGATGAAGACGGCTGCACAGTACTGTCTTTTATCGATGGCGGTTATGATGTCGTTTAGTACCTTGAGTGTGGCTGAGGTGCACCCATGACCGGCTCGGAAACCAGATTGCACAGCGGAGAAGGTACGGTGGGATTCGAGATGGTCAGTGACCTGTTTGTTGACTTGGCTTTCGAAGACCTTAGATAGGCAGGGCAGGATGGATATAGGTCTGTAACAGTTTGGGTCCAGGGTGTCTCCCCCTTTCCAATCCTTGGGGATCTCAGACGAGATGAAAGAGAGGTTGAAGAGGCTGGTAATAGGGGTTTGCGACAATGGTGGCAGATAGTTTCAGAAATAGAGGGTCCAGATTGTCAAGCCCAGCTGATTTGTACGGGTCCAGGTTTTGCAGCTCTTCAGAACATCTGCTATCTGGATTTGGGTAAAGGAGAACCTGGAGAGGCTTGGGCGAGGAGCTGCGGGGGGGGCGGAGCTGTTGGCCGAGGTTGAAGTAGCCAGGCGGAAGGCATGGCCAGCCGTTGAGAAATGCTTATTGAAGTTTTCGATAATCATGGATTTATCAAGTGGTGACCGTGTTACCTAGCCTCAGTGCAGTGGGCAGCTGGGAGGAGGTGCTCTTGTTCTCCATGGACTTCACAGTGTCCCAGAACTTTTGGAGTTGGAGCTACAGGATGCAAACTTCTGCCTGAAGAAGCTGGCCTTAGCTTTCCTGACTGACTGCGTGTATTGGTTCCGGACTTCCCTGAACAGTTGCATATCACGGGGACTATTCGATGCTATTGCAGTCCGCCACAGGATGTTTTTGTGCTGGTCGAGGGCAGTTCAGGTCTGGGGTGAACCAAGGGCTGTATCTGTTCTTAGTTTCTGCATTTTTTGAACGGAGCATGCTTATCTAAAATGGTGAGGAAGTTACTTTTTAAAGAATGACCAGGCATCCTCAACTGACGGGATGAGGTCAATGTCCTTCCAGGATACCCGGGCCAGGTCGATTAGAAAGGCCTGCTCACAGAAGTGTTTTAGGGAGCGTTTGACAGTGATGAGGGGTGGTCGTTTTGACTGCGGCTCGTAGCGGATACAGGCAATGAGGCAGTGATCGCTGAGATCCTGGTTGAAGACAGCGGGAGGTGTATTTGGAGGGCCAGTTGGTCAGGATGACGTCTATGAGGGTGCCCTTGTTTACAGAGTTAGGGTTGTACCTGGTGGGTTCCTTGATGATTTGGTGTGAGATTGAGGGCAATCTAGCTTAGATTGTAGGACTGGCGGGGTGTTAAGCATATCCCAGTTTAGGTCACCTAACAGAACAAACTCTGAAGCTAGATGGGGGGCGATCATTCACAAATGGTGTCCAGGGCACAGCTGGGAGCTGAGGGGGGTCGGTAGCAGGCGGCAACCGTGAGAGACTTATTTCTGGAGAGAGTAATTTTCAAAATTAGTAGTTCGAACTGTTTGGGTATGGACCTGGAAAGTATGACATTACTTTGCAGGCTATCTCTGCAGTAAACTGCAACTCCTCCCCCTTTGGCAGTTCTATCTTGACGGAAGATGTTTATAGTTGGGTATGGAAATCTCTGAATTTTTGGTGGCCTTTCCTGAGCCAGGATTCAGACACAGCAAGGACATCAGGGTTAGCAGAGTGTGCTAAAGCAGTGAAGTAAGACAAACTTAGGGAGGAGGCTTCTGATGTTGACATGCATGAAACCAAGGCTTTTTCGAACACAGAAGTCAACAAATGAGGGTGCCTGGGGACATGCAGGGCCTGGGTTTACCTCCACATCACCCGCGGAACAGAGAAGGAGTAGTATGAGGGTGCGGCTAAAGGCTATCAAAACTGGTCGCCTAGAGCGTTGGGGACAGAGAATAGAGGAGCAGGTTTCTGGGCATGGTAGAATATATTCAGGGCATAATCGCAGACAGGGGTATGGTGGGGTGCGGGTACAGCGGAGGTAAGCCAGGCACTGGGTGATGATGAGAGAGGTTGTATCTCTGGACATGCTGGTAGTAATGGGTGAGGTCACCGCATGTGTGGGAGGTGGGACAAAGGAGTTATCAGGGGTATGAAGAGTGGAACTAGGGGCTCCATTGTGAACTAAAAACAATGATAACTAACCTGAACAACAGTATACAAGGCATATTGACATTTGAGAGAGACATACAGCGAGGCATACAGTAATCACAGGTGTTGAATTGGGAAAGCTAGCTAAAACAGTAGGTGAGACAACAGCTAATCAGCTAGCACAACAACAGCAGGTAAAATGGCGTAGACTAGGCACGGGGCCAACAGATAAAAACAAACAAGCAGAATGGAGTACCGTGATTTATGGACAGTCCAGCGTGCATCAGCTATGTAGCCAAGAGATCAGTGTCCAGGGGGCAGCGGTGGATGGGGAAGGGAAGCTGGACTGGCGAGTGTTATCCAGGTTAAAAAAAACGAACAATGACTAAATAGCTTGTAGCTAGTTAGCTGGTTAGCTTCTGGAGGTTCTTGAGTGTGTTCTAAAAATAAATAAAAATAATAGCGATTCCGTATCACATTGGGTGAGGCAGGTTTCCGGAAGGTATAAACAAATTAAAAGTCAAAAGAGATAGAAAGTAAATATGGGTCCGGTGGGCGTTTGGGGACGCGGCGATTCAGGCGGTTAGCAGGCCTGTGCTAACAAGCTTTGACTTGGCTGGAGTCCAAGTCAAACCAAGATTCTTTATTTCTGAGCTCAGAGAGAATAACAGAGTTACACAGCGCAGTGTAGACAGTCTGAATTGCTGAAGCATTGGGTGATGAGCACATATCTTTATAGTTTCCTGTTCCTGGGAGGGACTTTATTCATACAAGGACGCAGGTGCAGCTGGTTTGCAACGCAGGACGTTACTCCAGGAATAGGAGATTATAATAGGACAGTTTAACAAGGTTAGTCACATACTCAGATATGTGGACACATACAATTAACATTTTACATTACAGTCAGTGATATATTTCATTTCATTAAATCATCAGTGGGACAATGCAAATGTCAACAATGGAGGCAAATGCATCACATCCAAATATCACTTGATTATCTGACCATTTAAACACAAGGAATCTGATCTACTCTTTATTCAAACTGACACACTCCATATTCAATTCATGTTTTCTCCCCTGTGTGGACTCTCACATGTCTTTTAAGTGACTGTGATGAGTAATATTCTTCCCACACTCTGAGCATTTGTAAGGCTTCTCCCCTGTGTGTATTCGCTCATGAGCCATCAGGCTTCCTAACTCGCTAAATCTCTTTCCACACTGGGAGCAACGGTAAGGCTTCTCCCTGTGTGTATTCTCTCATGTTTTTCTGATTACTTAAGTGGTAAAACGCTTTCCACACTTGGAGCAGTGGTACGGCTTTTCTCCTGTATGCATTCTCTCGTGTATTTTCAGGCTCCATAATGTTGTAAAACTCTTTCCACACTGGGAGCAGTGGTACGGCTTTTCTCCTGTATGTATTCTCTCGTGAATTTTCAGTGTCCCTATCGTTGTAAAACTCTTTCCACACCGGAGCAATGGTAAGGCTTCTCACCTTTGTGTAATCTCTCAGGTCGTTTCAGGTCCCTAACTGGTTACACAACTGTTCCAAACTGGGGACAGGGGTAAGGCTTCTCCCATGTGTGTATTCTCCCATGCTGCTTCAGGTGTCCTTTCTGGTAAAAACTCTTTCCACACTGAGAGCAGTGGTATAGGCTTCTCCCCTGTGTGTATTCTCTCGTGTTTTTCAGGTTACATAACAGGGTAAAACTCTTTCCACACTGGGAGCAGAGGTAAGGCTTCTCCCCTGTGTGTATTCTCTCAGTGTTTGTTCAGGTCCCTTAACCCGTTTACAACCCATTCCACACTGGGAGCAGTGGTAAGGCTTCTCCCCTGTGTGTATTTTCTCATGTTGGTTCAGGTGTCCTTTCTGGTATTAAACTCTTTCCACACTGGGAGCACTGGTGTCGTCTTGCTGGTTTGGACATACCTGGCTCGGTTCCTCCGAGTCTGGTCTCTCTCCTGCCAAAAACAGATTGCTTATTTAAATAGACCTGAATGAAACCTCCACATGATAAATAGGAAAATCCTAATCAGATCCCTCAATAACCTAATAGCCAGTATTA
>NW_022264596.1:0-26278 GCF_002021735.2 Oncorhynchus kisutch
TGTACTGTGTAGTGCTGGTGGTGTACTGTGTAAGTGGCTGTGGTGTCTGTGTAGTGCTGGTGGTGTACTGTGTAGTGGCTGGTGGTGTACTGTGTAGTGGCTGGTGGTGGTGTAGTTGGTGTGGTGGCTGGTGGTGTACTGTGTAGTGGCTGGTGGTGGTGTACTGTGTAGTGGCTGGTGTGTACTGTGTAGTGGCTGGTGGTGTACTGTGTAGTTGCTGGTGGTGTACTGTGTAGTGGTGCTGGTGGTGTACTGTGTTTGGCTGGTGGTGTACTGTGTAGTGGCTGGTGGTGTGTACTGTGTAGTGGCTGGTGTACTGTGTAGTGGCTGGTGGTGGTGTACTGTGTAGTGGCTGGTGGTGGTGGTACTGTGTAGTGGCTGGTGTACTGTGTAGTGGCTGGTGGTGGTGTACTGTGTGTGGCTGGTGTACTGTGTAGTGGTGGTGGTGTGTAGTGTAGTGGCTGGTGTACTGTGTAGTGGCTGGTGGTGTACTGTGTAGTGGCTGGTGGTGGTGTACTGGCTGGCTGGTGGTGTACTGTGTAGTGGCTTGTGGTGGTGTACTGTGTAGTGGCTGGTGGTGTACTGTGTAGTGGCTGGTGGTGTAGTGGGCTGGTGGTGTACTGTGTAGTGGCTGGTGGTGGTGTACTGTGTAGTGGGGTGGTGGTGTACTGTGTAGTGGCTGTGGTGTAGTGGCTGGTGGTGGTGTACTGTGTAGTGGTGGTGGTGTACTGTGTAGTGGCTGGTGGTTGTGTACTGTGTAGTGGCTGGTGGTGTACTGTGTAGTGGCTGGTGTGTGTAGTGGCTGGTGGTGTACTGTGTAGTGTTGTGGTGGTGTACTGTGTAGTGGCTGGTGGTGTACTGTGTAGTGGCTGGTGGTGTACTGTGTAGTGGCTGGTGGTGTAGTGGTGGTGGTGACTGTGTAGTGGTGGTGGTGTACTGTGTAGTGGCTGGTGGTGTACTGTGTAGTGGCTGGTGGTGTACTGTGTAGTGGCTGGTGGTGTACTGTGTAGTGGTGGTGGTTGTACTGTGTAGTGGCTGGTGGTGTACTGTGTAGTGGCTGGTGGTGTAGTGGCTGGTGGTGTACTGTGTAGTGGTTGGTGGTGGTGTACTGTGTAGTGGCTGGTGGTGTACTGTGTAGTGGCTGGTGGTGTACTGTGTAGTGGCTGGTGGTGTACTGTGTAGTGGCTGGTGGTGGTGTACTGTGTAGTGGCTGGTGTACTGTGTAGTGGTGGTGGTGGTGTACTGTGTAGTGGCTGGTGGTGTACTGTGTAGTGGCTGGTGTGTACTGTGTAGTGGCTGGTGGTGGTGTACTGGCTGGCTGGTGGTGTACTGTGTAGTGGCTTGTGGTGGTGTACTGTGTAGTGGCTGGTGGTGTACTGTGTAGTGGCTGGTGGTGTAGTGGCTGGTGGGTGTATGTGTGTGTTGGTGGTGGTGTACTGTGTAGTGGCTGGTGGTGTACTGTGTAGTGGCTGGTGGTGTACTGTGTAGTGGCTGGTGGTGTACTGTGTGGCTGGTGGTGTACTGTGTAGTGGCTGGGTGGTGTACTGTGTAGTGGCTGGTGGTGTACTGTGTAGTGGCTGGTGGTGTACTGGCTGGTGGTGGTGTACTGTGTAGTGGCTGGTGGTGGTGTACTGTGTAGTGGCTGGTGGTGTACTGTGTAGTGGCTGGTGGTGTAGTGGCTGGTGGGTTGTACTGTGTAGTGGCTGGTGGTGGTGTACTGTGTAGTGGCTGGTGGTGTACTGTGTAGTGGCTGGTGGTGTACTGTGTAGTGGCTGGTGGTGTACTGTGTAGTGGCTGGTGTGTACTGTGTAGTGGCTGGTGGTGTAGTGTGGTGGTGTACTGTGTAGTGGTGGTGGTGTACTGTGTAGTGGCTGGTGGTGTACTGTGTAGTGGCTGGTGGTGTACTGTGTAGTGGCTGGTGGTGTACTGTGTAGTGGCTGGTGGTGTACTGTGTAGTGGCTGGTGGTGTACTGTGTAGTGGCTGGTGGTGGTAGTGGCTGGTGGTGTACTGTGTAGTGGTTGGTGGTGGTGTACTGTGTAGTGGCTGGTGGTGTACTGTGTAGTGGCTGGTGGTGTACTGTGTAGTGGCTGGTGGTGTACTGTGTAGTGGCTGGTGGTGGTGTACTGTGTAGTGGCTGGTGTACTGTGTGTGGTGGTGGTGGTGTACTGTGTAGTGTGGTGGTGGTGTACTGTGTAGTGGCTGGTGGTGTACTGTGTAGTGGCTGGTGGTGGTGTAGTGGCTGCTGGTGGTGTACTGTGTAGTGGTTGTGGTGGTGTACTGTGTAGTGGCTGGTGGTGTACTGTGTAGTGGCTGGTGGTGTAGTGGCTGGTGGTGTACTGTGTAGTGGCTGGTGGTGTACTGTGTAGTGGCTGGTGGTGTACTGTGTAGTGGCTGGTGGTGTACTGTGGCTGGTGGTGTACTGTGTAGTGGCTGGTGGTGTAGTGGCTGGTGGTGTACTGTGTAGTGGTTGGTGGTGTGTACTGTGTAGTGGCTGGTGGTGTACTGTGTAGTGGCTGGTGGTGTACTGTGTAGTGGCTGGTGGTGTACTGTGTAGTGGCTGGTGGTGGTGTACTGTGTAGTGGCTGGTGGTGTACTGTGTAGTGGCTGGTGGTGTACTGGCTGGCTGGTGGTGTACTGTGTAGTGGCTGGTGGTGTACTGTGTAGTGGCTGGTGGTGTACTGTGTAGTGGCTGGTGGTGGTGTACTGTGTAGTGGCTGGTGGTGTACTGTGTAGTGGCTGGTGGTGTAGTGGTGGTGGTGTACTGTGTAGTGGTTGTGGTGGTGTACTGTGTAGTGGCTGGTGGTGTACTGTGTAGTGGCTGGTGGTGTACTGTGTAGTGGCTGGTGGTGTACTGTGTAGTGGCTGGTGGTGTACTGTGTAGTGGCTGGTGGTGTACTGTGTAGTGGCTGGTGGTGTACTGTGTAGTGGCTGGTGGTGTGTACTGTGTAGTGGCTGGTGGTGTACTGTGTAGTGGCTGGTGGTGTACTGTGTAGTGGCTGGTGGTGTACTGTGTAGTGGTGGTGGTGTAGTGGCTGGTGGTGTACTGTGTAGTGGTTGGTGGTGGTGTACTGTGTAGTGGCTGGTGGTGTACTGTGTAGTGGCTGGTGGTGTACTGTGTAGTGGCTGGTGGTGTACTGTGTAGTGGCTGGTGTGGTGTACTGTGTAGTGGCTGGTGGTGGTGTACTGTGTAGTGGCTTGTGTACTGTGTAGTGGCTGGTGGTGGTGTACTGTGTAGTGGCTGGTGGTGGTGTACTGTGTAGTGGCTGGTGTACTGTGTAGTGGCTGGTGTGGTGTACTGTGTAGTGGCTGGTGTACTGTGTAGTGGCTGGTGGTGTACTGTGTAGTGGCTGGTGGTGTGTATGGCTGGCTGGTGGTGTACTGTGTAGTGGCTGTGTGGTGTACTGTGTAGTGGCTGGTGGTGTACTGTGTAGTGGCTGGTGGTGTAGTGGCTGGTGGTGTACTGTGTAGTGGCTTGGTGGTGGTGTACTGTGTAGTGGCTGGTGGTGTACTGTGTAGTGGCTGGTGGTGTGTGGTGGTGGTGTACTGTGTAGTGGTTGGTGGTGTGTACTGTGTAGTGGCTGGTGGTGTACTGTGTAGTGGCTGGTGGTGTACTGTGTAGTGGCTGGTGGTGTAGTGGCTGGTGTGTACTGTGTAGTGGTTGGTGGTGTGTACTGTGTAGTGGCTGGTGGTGTACTGTGTAGTGGCTGGTGGTGTACTGTGTAGTGGCTGGTGGTGTACTGTGTAGTGGCTGGTGGTGTGTACTGTGTAGTGTGGTGGTGTACTGTGTAGTGGCTGGTGGTGTACTGTGTAGTGGCTGGTGGTGTACTGTGTGGTGGTGGTGGTGTACTGTGTAGTGGCTGGTGGTGGTGTACTGTGTAGTGGCTGGTGTGGTGTACTGTGTAGTGGTGGTGGTGGTGTACTGTGTAGTGGCTGGTGGTGTACTGTGTAGTGGCTGGTGGTGTAGTGGGCTGGTGGTGTACTGTGTAGTGGCTGGTGGTGTACTGTGTAGTGGCTGGTGGTGGTGTACTGTGTAGTGGCTGGTGGTGGTGTACTGTGTAGTGGCTGGTGGTGTACTGTGTAGTGGCTGGTGGTGTAGTGGCTGGTGGTGTACTGTGTAGTGGTTGGTGGTGGTGTACTGTGTAGTGGCTGGTGGTGTACTGTGTAGTGGCTGGTGGTGTAGTGGCTGGTGGTGTACTGTGTAGTGGCTGGTGGTGGTGTACTGTGTAGTGGTGGCTGGTGGTGTACTGTGTAGTGGCTGTGGTGGTGTACTGTGTAGTGGCTGGTGTACTGTGTAGTGGCTGGTGGTGGTGTACTGTGTAGTGGCTGGTGGTGTACTGTGTAGTGGCTGGTGGTGGTGTACTGGCTGGCTGGTGGTGTACTGTGTAGTGGCTTGTGGTGGTGTACTGTGTAGTGGCTGGTGGTGTAGTGGCTGGTGGTGTAGTGGCTGGTGGTGTACTGTGTAGTGGCTGGTGGTGGTGTACTGTGTAGTGGCTGGTGGTGTACTGTGTAGTGGCTGGTGGTGTACTGTGTAGTGGCTGGTGGTGTACTGTGTTGGCTGGTGGTGTACTGTGTAGTGGCTGGTGGTGTACTGTGTAGTGGCTGGTGGTGTACTGTGTAGTGGCTGGTGGTGGTACTGTGTAGTGGCTGGTGGTGTACTGTGTAGTGGCTGGTGGTGGTGTACTGTGTAGTGGCTGGTGTACTGTGTAGTGGCTGGTGGTGGTGTACTGTGTAGTGGCTGGTGGTGTACTGTGTAGTGGTGGTGGTGGTGTACTGTGTAGTGGCTGGTGGTGTACTGTGTAGTGGCTGGTGGTGTACTGTGTAGTGGCTGGTGGTGGTGTACTGTGTAGTGGCTGGTGTACTGTGTAGTGGTGGTGGTGGTGTACTGTGTAGTGGCTGGTGTACTGTGTAGTGGCTGGTGTGGTGTACTGTGTAGTGGCTGGTGGTGTACTGTGTAGTGGCTGGTGGTGGTGTTGGCTGGCTGGTGGTGTACTGTGTAGTGGCTGGTGGTGTACTGTGTAGTGGGTGGTGGTGTACTGTGTAGTGGGGTGGTGGTGTACTGTGTAGTGGTGGTGGTGGTGTACTGTGTGTGCTGGTGGTGGTGTACTGTGTAGTGGTTGGTGGTGGTGTACTGTGTAGTGGCTGGTGGTGTGTACTGTGTAGTGGCTGGTGGTGGTGTACTGTGTAGTGGCTGGTGGTGTACTGTGTAGTGGCTGGTGGTGTAGTGGCTGGTGGTGGTGTACTGTGTAGTGGCTGGTGGTGTACTGTGTAGTGGCTGTGGTGGTGTACTGTGTAGTGGCTGGTGGTGTACTGTGTAGTGGCTGGTGGTGTAGTGGCTGGTGGTGTACTGTGTAGTGGCTGGTGGTGTACTGTGTAGTGGTTGGTGGTGGTGTACTGTGTAGTGGCTGGTGGTGTACTGTGTAGTGGCTGGTGGTGTACTGTGTAGTGGCTGGTGGTGGTGTACTGTGTAGTGGCTGGTGGTGTACTGTGTAGTGTTGGTGGTGGTGTACTGTGTAGTGGCTGGTGGTGTACTGTGTAGTGGCTGGTGGTGTACTGTGTAGTGGCTGGTGGTGTACTGTGTAGTGGCTGTGGTGGTGTACTGTGTAGTGGCTGGTGGTGTACTGTGTAGTGGCTGGTGGTGTACTGTGTAGTGGCTGGTGGTGGTGTACTGTGTAGTGGCTGGTGTACTGTGTAGTGGCTGGTGGTGGTGTACTGTGTAGTGGCTGGTGGTGGTGTACTGTGTAGTGGCTGGTGTACTGTGTAGTGGCTGGTGGTGTGTACTGTGTAGTGGCTGGTGGTGGTGTACTGTGTAGTGGCTGGTGGTGGTGTACTGTGTGTGGCTGGTGGTGTACTGTGTAGTGGCTGGTGGTGGTGTACTGGTAGTGGCTGGTGGTGTACTGTGTAGTGGCTGGTGGTGGTGTACTGTGTAGTGGCTGGTGGTGGTACTGTGTAGTGGCTGGTGGTGTACTGTGTAGTGGCTGGTGGTGGTGTACTGTGTAGTGGCTTGTGTACTGTGTAGTGGCTGGTGGTGGTGTACTGTGTAGTGGCTGGTGGTGGTGTACTGTGTAGTGGCTGGTGTACTGTGTAGTGGCTGGTGGTGTGTACTGTGTAGTGGCTGGTGGTGGTGTACTGTGTAGTGGCTGGTGGTGGTGTACTGTGTAGTGGCTGGTGGTGTACTGTGTAGTGGCTGGTGGTGGTGTACTGGTTGGTGGTGTGTACTGTGTAGTGGCTGGTGGTGGTGTACTGTGTAGTGGCTGGTGGTGTACTGTGTAGTGGCTGGTGGTGTACTGTGTAGTGGCTGGTGTGGTGTACTGTGTAGTGGCTGGTGTACTGTGTAGTGGCTGGTGGTGGTGTACTGTGTAGTGGCTGGTGTGGTGTACTGTGTAGTGGTGGTGCACTGTGTAGTGGCTGGTTGGTGTGTACTGTGTTGTGTACTGTGTAGTGGCTGGTGGTGTACTGTGTAGTGGCTGGTGGTGTAGTGGCTGGTGGTGTACTGTGTAGTGGCTGGTGTGGTGTACTGTGTAGTGGCTGGTGGTGGTGTGTGGTGTTAACTGGCTTGGTGGTGTACTGTGTAGTGGGCTGGTGGTGTACTGTGTAGTGGCTGGTGGTGTGTACTGTGTAGTGGCTGGTGGTGTACTGTGTAGTGGCTGGTGGTGTAGTGGCTGGTGGTGTACTGTGTAGTGGTTGGTGGTGGTGTACTGTGTAGTGGCTGGTGGTGTACTGTGTAGTGGCTGGTGGTGTACTGTGTAGTGGCTGGTGGTGTAGTGGTGGTGGTGTACTGTGTAGTGGTGGTGGTGTACTGTGTAGTGGCTGGTGGTGTACTGTGTAGTGGCTGGTGGTGGTGTACTGTGTAGTGGCTGGTGGTGTACTGTGTAGTGGCTGGTGGTGGTGTACTGTGTAGTGGCTGGTGGTGTACTGTGTAGTGGCTGGTGGTGTAGTGGCTGGTGGTGTACTGTGTGTGGCTGGTGGTGGTGTACTGTGTAGTGGCTGGTGGTGTACTGTGTGTGTGGTGGTGTACTGTGTAGTGGCTGGTGTGTAGTGGCTGGTGGTGTACTGTGTAGTGGCTGGTGGTGGTGTACTGTGTAGTGGCTGGTGGTGTACTGTGTAGTGGCTGGTGGTGTACTGTGTAGTGGCTGGTGGTGTACTGTGCTGGCTGGTGGTGTACTGTGTAGTGGTGGTGGTGTACTGTGTAGTGGCTGGTGGTGTACTGTGTAGTGGCTGGTGGTGTACTGTGTAGTGGCTGGTGGTGTACTGGCTGGCTGGTGGTGTACTGTGTAGTGGCTGGTGGTGTACTGTGTAGTGGCTGGTGGTGTGTACTGTGTAGTGGCTGGTGGTGGTGTACTGTGTAGTGGCTGGTGGTGTACTGTGTAGTGGCTGGTGGTGGTGTACTGGCTGGCTGGTGGTGTACTGTGTAGTGGCTTGTGGTGGTGTACTGTGTAGTGGCTGGTGGTGTACTGTGTAGTGGCTGGTGGTGTAGTGGTGGTGGTGTACTGTGTAGTGGTTGGTGGTGGTGTACTGTGTAGTGGCTGGTGGTGTACTGTGTAGTGGCTGGTGGTGTACTGTGTAGTGGCTGGTGGTGTACTGTGTAGTGGCTGGTGGTGTGTACTGTGTAGTGGCTGGTGGTGTACTGTGTTGTGGTTGTACTGTGTAGTGTGGCTGGTGGTGTACTGTGTAGTGGCTGGTGGTGTACTGTGTAGTGGTTGGTGGTGGTGGTGTACTGTGTAGTGGCTGGTGGTGTACTGTGTAGTGGCTGGTGGTGTACTGTGTAGTGGCTGGTGGTGTACTGTGTAGTGGTGGTGGTGTGTGTAGTGGCTGGTGGTGGTGTACTGTGTAGTGGCTGGTGGTGTACTGTGTGGTGTCTGGTGGTGGTGTACTGTGTAGTGGCTGGTGGTGTACTGTGTAGTGGCTGGTGGTGTACTGTGTAGTGGCTGGTGGTGTACTGTGTAGTGGCTGGTGGTGTACTGTGTAGTGGCTGGTGGTGTACTGTGTAGTGGCTGGTGGTGGTGTACTGTGTAGTGGCTGGTGTACTGTGTAGTGGCTGGTGGTGGTGTACTGTGTAGTGGTGGTGGTGGTGTACTGTGTAGTGGCTGGTGTACTGTGTAGTGGCTGGTGGTGTACTGTGTAGTGGCTGGTGTACTGTGTAGTGGTGGTGGTGGTGTACTGTGTAGTGGTGGTGTACTGTGTAGTGGCTGGTGGTGGTGTACTGTGTAGTGGCTGGTGTACTGTGTAGTGGCTGGTGGTGGTGTACTGTGTAGTGGCTGGTGGTGGTGTACTGTGTAGTGGCTGGTGGTGGTGTACTGTGTAGTGGCTGGTGTACTGTGTAGTGGTGGTGGTGGTGTACTGTGTAGTGGCTGGTGGGTGTACTGTGTAGTGGCTGGTGGTGGTGTTGGTGGCTGGTGGTGTACTGTGTAGTGTTGTGGTGGTGTACTGTGTAGTGGCTGGTGGTGTACTGTGTAGTGGCTGGTGGTGTAGTGGCTGGTGGTGTACTGTGTAGTGGTTGGTGGTGGTGTACTGTGTAGTGGCTGGTGGTGTACTGTGTAGTGGCTGGTGGTGTACTGGCTGGCTGGTGGTGTACTGTGTAGTGGCTGGTGGTGTACTGTGTAGTGGCTGGTGGTGGTGTACTGTGTAGTGGCTGGTGGTGTACTGTGTAGTGGCTGGTGGTGTACTGGCTGGTGGTGTACTGTGTAGTGGTTGGTGGTGGTGTACTGTGTAGTGGCTGGTGGTGTACTGTGTAGTGGCTGGTGGTGTACTGGCTGGCTAGTGGTGTACTGTGTAGTGGCTGGTGGTGTACTGTGTAGTGGCTGGTGGTGTACTGTGTAGTGGCTGGTGGTGTGTACTGTGTAGTGGCTGGTGGTGTACTGTGTAGTGGCTGGTGGTGTAGTGGCTGGTGGTGTACTGTGTAGTGGTTGGTGGTGGTGTACTGTGTAGTGGCTGGTGGTGTACTGTGTAGTGGCTGGTGGTGTACTGTGTAGTGGCTGGTGGTGTACTGTGTAGTGGCTGGTGGTGTACTGTGTAGTGGCTGGTGGTGTGTACTGTGTAGTGGCTGGTGGTGTACTGTGTAGTGGCTGGTGGTGTAGTGGCTGGTGGTGTACTGTGTAGTGGTTGGTGGTGGTGTACTGTGTAGTGGCTGGTGGTGTACTGTGTAGTGGCTGGTGGTGTACTGTGTAGTGGCTGGTGGTGTACTGTGTAGTGGCTGGTGGTGTACTGTGTAGTGGCTGGTGGTGTACTGTGTAGTGGCTGGTGGTGTACTGTGTAGTGGCTGGTGGTGGTGTACTGTGTAGTGGCTGGTGGTGTACTGTGTAGTGGCTGGTGGTGGTGTACTGTGTAGTGGCTGGTGGTGTACTGTGTAGTGGCTGGTGGTGTACTGTGTAGTGGCTGGTGGTGTACTGTGTAGTGGCTGGTGGTGTACTGTGTAGTGGCTGGTGGTGTACTGTGTAGTGGCTGGTGGTGGTGTACTGTGTAGTGGCTGGTGTACTGTGTAGTGGCTGGTGGTGGTGTACTGTGTAGTGGCTGGTGGTGGTGTACTGTGTAGTGGCTGGTGTACTGTGTAGTGGCTGGTGGTGGTGTACTGTGTAGTGGCTGGTGTACTGTGTAGTGGCTGGTGGTGTACTGTGTAGTGGCTGGTGTACTGTGTAGTGGCTGGTGGTGGTGTACTGTGTAGTGGCTGGTGGTGGTGTACTGTGTAGTGGCTGGTGTACTGTGTAGTGGCTGGTGGTGGTGTACTGTGTAGTGGCTGGTGTACTGTGTAGTGGCTGGTGGTGGTGTACTGTGTAGTGGCTGGTGGTGGTGTACTGTGTAGTGGCTGGTGGTGGTGTACTGGCTGGCTGGTGGTGTACTGTGTAGTGGCTTGTGGTGGTGTACTGTGTAGTGGCTGGTGGTGTACTGTGTAGTGGCTGGTGGTGTACTGGCTGGTGGTGTACTGTGTAGTGGTTGGTGGTGGTGTACTGTGTAGTGGCTGGTGGTGTACTGTGTAGTGGCTGGTGGTGTACTGGCTGGCTGGTGGTGTACTGTGTAGTGGCTGGTGGTGGTGTACTGTGTAGTGGCTGGTGGTGTACTGTGTAGTGGCTGGTGGTGTGTACTGTGTAGTGGCTGGTGGTGTACTGTGTAGTGGCTGGTGGTGTAGTGGCTGGTGGTGTACTGTGTAGTGGCTGGTGGTGTACTGTGTAGTGGCTGGTGGTGTACTGTGTAGTGGCTGGTGGTGTACTGTGTAGTGGCTGGTGGTGTACTGTGTAGTGGCTGGTGGGTGTGTACTGTGTAGTGGCTGGTGGTGTACTGTGTAGTGGCTGGTGGTGTAGTGGCTGGTGGTGTACTGTGTAGTGGTTGGTGGTGGTGTACTGTGTAGTGGCTGGTGGTGTACTGTGTAGTGGCTGGTGGTGTACTGTGTAGTGGCTGGTGGTGTAGTGGCTGGTGGTGTACTGTGTAGTGGTTGGTGGTGGTGTACTGTGTAGTGGCTGGTGGTGTACTGTGTAGTGGCTGGTGGTGGTGTACTGTGTAGTGGCTGGTGTACTGTGTAGTGGCTGGTGGTGGTGTACTGTGTAGTGGCTGGTGGTGGTGTACTGTGTAGTGGCTGGTGGTGTACTGTGTAGTGGCTGGTGGTGGTGTACTGGCTGGCTGGTGGTGTACTGTGTAGTGGCTTGTGGTGGTGTACTGTGTAGTGGCTGGTGGTGTACTGTGTAGTGGCTGGTGGTGTAGTGGCTGGTGGTGTACTGTGTAGTGGTTGGTGGTGGTGTACTGTGTAGTGGCTGGTGGTGTACTGTGTAGTGGCTGGTGGTGTACTGTGTAGTGGCTGGTGGTGTACTGTGCTGGCTGGTGGTGTACTGTGTAGTGGCTGGTGGTGTACTGTGTAGTGGCTGGTGGTGTACTGTGTAGTGGCTGGTGGTGTACTGTGTAGTGGCTGGTGGTGTACTGTGCTGGCTGGTGGTGTACTGTGTAGTGGCTGGTGGTGTACTGTGTAGTGGCTGGTGGTGGTGTACTGTGTAGTGGCTGGTGGTGGTGTACTGTGTAGTGGCTGGTGGTGTACTGTGTAGTGGCTGGTGGTGGTGTACTGGCTGGCTGGTGGTGTACTGTGTAGTGGCTTGTGGTGGTGTACTGTGTAGTGGCTGGTGGTGTACTGTGTAGTGGCTGGTGGTGTAGTGGCTGGTGGTGTACTGTGTAGTGGCTGGTGGTGGTGCACTGTGTAGTGGCTGGTGGTGTACTGTGTAGTGGCTGGTGGTGTACTGTGTAGTGGCTGGTGGTATGTACTGTGTAGTGGCTGGTGGTGTACTGTGTAGTGGCTGGTGGTGTAGTGGCTGGTGGTGTACTGTGTAGTGGTTGGTGGTGGTGTACTGTGTAGTGGCTGGTGGTGTACTGTGTAGTGGCTGGTGGTGTACTGTGTAGTGGCTGGTGGTGTAGTGGCTGGTGGTGTACTGTGTAGTGGTTGGTGGTGGTGTACTGTGTAGTGGCTGGTGGTGTACTGTGTAGTGGCTGGTGGTGGTGTACTGTGTAGTGGCTGGTGGTGGTGTACTGTGTAGTGGCTGGTGTACTGTGTAGTGGCTGGTGGTGGTGTACTGTGTAGTGGCTGGTGTACTGTGTAGTGGCTGGTGGTGGTGTACTGTGTAGTGGCTGGTGTACTGTGTAGTGGCTGGTGGTGGTGTACTGTGTAGTGGCTGGTGGTGGTGTACTGTGTAGTGGCTGGTGGTGTACTGTGTAGTGGCTGGTGGTGGTGTACTGGCTGGCTGGTGGTGTACTGTGTAGTGGCTTGTGGTGGTGTACTGTGTAGTGGCTGGTGGTGTACTGTGTAGTGGCTGGTGGTGTAGTGGCTGGTGGTGTACTGTGTAGTGGCTGGTGGTGGTGTACTGTGTAGTGGCTGGTGGTGGTGTACTGGTGGCTGGTGGTGTACTGTGTAGTGGCTGTGGTGGTGTACTGTGTAGTGGCTGGTGGTGTACTGTGTAGTGGCTGGTGGTGTAGTGGCTGGTGGTGTACTGTGTAGTGGCTGGTGGTGGTGTACTGTGTAGTGGCTGGTGGTGTAGTGGCTGGTGGTGTACTGTGTAGTGGTTGGTGGTGGTGTACTGTGTAGTGGCTGGTGGTGTACTGTGTAGTGGCTGGTGGTGTACTGTGTAGTGGCTGGTGGTGTAGTGGCTGGTGGTGTACTGTGTAGTGGCTGGTGTGGTGTACTGTGTAGTGGCTGGTGGTGTACTGTGTAGTGGCTGGTGGTGTACTGTGTAGTGGCTGGTGGTGGTGTACTGTGTAGTGGCTGGTGGTGTACTGTGTAGTGGCTGGTGGTGTAGTGGCTGGTGGTGTACTGTGTAGTGGTTGGTGGTGGTGTACTGTGTAGTGGCTGGTGGTGGTGTACTGTGTAGTGGCTGGTGGTGTACTGTGTAGTGGCTGGTGGTGTACTGTGTAGTGGCTGGTGGTGTACTGTGTAGTGGCTGGTGGTGGTGTACTGTGTAGTGGCTGGTGGTGTACTGTGTAGTGGCTGGTGGTGTAGTGGCTGGTGGTGTACTGTGTAGTGGTTGGTGGTGGTGTACTGTGTAGTGGCTGGTGGTGTACTGTGTAGTGGCTGGTGGTGTAGTGGCTGGTGGTGTACTGTGTAGTGGCTGGTGGTGGTGTACTGTGTAGTGGCTGGTGGTGTAGTGGCTGGTGGTGTACTGTGTAGTGGCTGGTGGTGGTGTACTGTGTAGTGGCTGGTGGTGTACTGTGTAGTGGCTGGTGGTGTACTGTGTAGTGGCTGGTGGTGTACTGTGCTGGCTGGTGGTGTACTGTGTAGTGGCTGGTGGTGTACTGTGTAGTGGCTGGTGGTGTACTGTGTAGTGGCTGGTGGTGTACTGTGTAGTGGCTGGTGGTGGTGTACTGTGTAGTGGCTGGTGGTGTACTGTGTAGTGGCTGGTGGTGGTGTACTGGCTGGCTGGTGGTGTACTGTGTAGTGGCTGGTGGTGGTGTACTGTGTAGTGGCTGGTGGTGTACTGTGTAGTGGCTGGTGGTGTAGTGGCTGGTGGTGTACTGTGTAGTGGCTGGTGGTGTACTGTGTAGTGGCTGGTGGTGTGTACTGTGTAGTGGCTGGTGGTGGTGTACTGTGTAGTGGCTGGTGGTGTACTGTGTAGTGGCTGGTGGTGGTGTACTGTGTAGTGGCTGGTGGTGGTGTACTGTGTAGTGGCTGGTGGTGTACTGTGTAGTGGCTGGTGGTGTGTACTGGCTGGCTGGTGGTGTACTGTGTAGTGGCTTGTGGTGGTGTACTGTGTAGTGGCTGGTGGTGTACTGTGTAGTGGCTGGTGGTGTAGTGGCTGGTGGTGTACTGTGTAGTGGCTTGGTGGTGGTGTACTGTGTAGTGGCTGGTGGTGTACTGTGTAGTGGCTGGTGGTGTACTGTGTAGTGGCTGGTGGTGTACTGTGTAGTGGCTGGTGGTGGTGTACTGTGTAGTGGCTGGTGGTGTACTGTGTAGTGGCTGGTGGTGTAGTGGCTGGTGGTGTACTGTGTAGTGGTTGGTGGTGGTGTACTGTGTAGTGGCTGGTGGTGTACTGTGTAGTGGCTGGTGGTGTACTGTGTAGTGGCTGGTGTGTAGTGGCTGGTGGTGTACTGTGTAGTGGCTGGTGGTGGTGTACTGTGTAGTGGCTGGCTGGTGGTGTACTGTGTAGTGGCTGGTGGTGTACTGTGTAGTGGCTGGTGGTGTGTACTGTGTAGTGGCTGGTGGTGGTGTACTGTGTAGTGGCTGGTGGTGTACTGTGTAGTGGCTGGTGGTGGTGTACTGGCTGGCTGGTGGTGTACTGTGTAGTGGCTGGTGGTGGTGTACTGTGTAGTGGCTGGTGGTGTACTGTGTAGTGGCTGGTGGTGTAGTGGCTGGTGGTGTACTGTGTAGTGTTGGTGGTGGTGTACTGTGTAGTGGCTGGTGGTGTACTGTGTAGTGGCTGGTGGTGTACTGTGTAGTGGCTGGTGGTGTACTGTGTAGTGGCTGGTGGTGTGTACTGTGTAGTGGCTGGTGGTGTACTGTGTAGTGGCTGGTGGTGTAGTGGCTGGTGGTGTACTGTGTAGTGGCTGGTGGTGGTGTACTGTGTAGTGGCTGGTGGTGTACTGTGTAGTGGCTGGTGGTGTACTGTGTAGTGGCTGGTGGTGTAGTGGCTGGTGGTGTACTGTGTAGTGGCTTGGTGGTGGTGTACTGTGTAGTGGCTGGTGGTGTACTGTGTAGTGGCTGGTGGTGGTGTACTGTGTAGTGGCTGGTGGTGGTGTACTGTGTAGTGGCTGGTGTACTGTGTAGTGGCTGGTGGTGGTGTACTGTGTAGTGGCTGGTGGTGGTGTACTGTGTAGTGGCTGGTGTACTGTGTAGTGGCTGGTGGTGGTGTACTGTGTAGTGGCTGGTGTACTGTGTAGTGGCTGGTGGTGGTGTACTGTGTAGTGGCTGGTGTACTGTGTAGTGGCTGGTGGTGGTACTGTGGTGTGGCTGGTGGTGGTGTACTGTGTAGTGGCTGGTGGTGTACTGTGTAGTGGCTGGTGGTGGTGTACTGGCTGGCTGGTGGTGTACTGTGTAGTGGCTTGTGGTGGTGTACTGTGTAGTGGCTGGTGGTGTACTGTGTAGTGGCTGGTGGTGTAGTGGCTGGTGGTGTACTGTGTAGTGGTTGGTGGTGGTGTACTGTGTAGTGGCTGGTGTGGTGTACTGGCTGGCTGGTGGTGTACTGTGTAGTGGCTGGTGGTGGTGTACTGTGTAGTGGCTGGTGGTGTACTGTGTAGTGGCTGGTGGTGTAGTGGCTGGTGGTGTACTGTGTAGTGGCTGGTGGTGGTGTACTGTGTAGTGGCTGGTGGTGTACTGTGTAGTGGCTGGTGGTGTACTGTGTAGTGGCTGGTGGTGGTGTACTGTGTAGTGGCTGGTGGTGTACTGTGTAGTGGCTGGTGGTGTACTGTGTAGTGGCTGGTGGTGTAGTGGCTGGTGGTGTACTGTGTAGTGGTTGGTGGTGGTGTACTGTGTAGTGGCTGGTGGTGTACTGTGTAGTGGCTGGTGGTGTACTGTGTAGTGGCTGGTGGTGGTGTACTGTGTAGTGGCTGGTGGTGTACTGTGTAGTGGCTGGTGGTGTAGTGGCTGGTGGTGTACTGTGTAGTGGCTTGGTGGTGGTGTACTGTGTAGTGGCTGGTGGTGGTGTACTGTGTAGTGGCTGGTGGTGTACTGTGTAGTGGCTGGTGGTGTACTGTGTAGTGGCTGGTGGTGTACTGTGTAGTGGCTGGTGGTGGTGTACTGTGTAGTGGCTGGTGGTGGTGTACTGTGTAGTGGCTGGTGGTGTACTGTGTAGTGGCTGGTGGTGGTGTACTGTGTAGTGGCTGGTGGTGTACTGTGTAGTGGCTGGTGGTGTAGTGGCTGGTGGTGTACTGTGTAGTGGCTGGTGGTGGTGTACTGTGTAGTGGCTGGTGGTGGTGTACTGTGTAGTGGCTGGTGGTGGTGTACTGTGTAGTGGCTGGTGGTGGTGTACTGTGTAGTGGCTGGTGGTGTACTGTGTAGTGGCTGGTGGTGGTGTACTGGCTGGCTGGTGGTGTACTGTGTAGTGGCTGGTGGTGGTGTACTGTGTAGTGGCTGGTGGTGTACTGTGTAGTGGCTGGTGGTGTAGTGGCTGGTGGTGTACTGTGTAGTGGTTGGTGGTGGTGTACTGTGTAGTGGCTGGTGGTGGTGTACTGTGTAGTGGCTGGTGGTGTACTGTGTAGTGGCTGGTGGTGTACTGTGTAGTGGCTGGTGGTGTACTGTGTAGTGGCTGGTGGTGGTGTACTGTGTAGTGGCTGGTGGTGTACTGTGTAGTGGCTGGTGGTGTAGTGGCTGGTGGTGTACTGTGTAGTGGTTGGTGGTGGTGTACTGTGTAGTGGCTGGTGGTGTACTGTGTAGTGGCTGGTGGTGTAGTGGCTGGTGGTGTACTGTGTAGTGGCTGGTGGTGGTGTACTGTGTAGTGGCTGGTGGTGTACTGTGTAGTGGCTGGTGGTGTACTGTGTAGTGGCTGGTGGTGGTGTACTGTGTAGTGGCTGGTGGTGTGTACTGTGTAGTGGCTGGTGGTGTACTGTGTAGTGGCTGGTGGTGTACTGTGTAGTGGCTGGTGGTGTAGTGGCTGGTGGTGTACTGTGTAGTGGTTGGTGGTGGTGTACTGTGTAGTGGCTGGTGGTGTACTGTGTAGTGGCTGGTGGTGTACTGTGTAGTGGCTGGTGGTGTACTGTGTAGTGGCTGGTGGTGGTGTACTGTGTAGTGGCTGGTGGTGGTGTACTGTGTAGTGGCTGGTGGTGTACTGTGTAGTGGCTGGTGGTGTACTGTGTAGTGGCTGGTGGTGGTGTACTGTGTAGTGGCTGGTGGTGTACTGTGTAGTGGCTGGTGGTGTAGTGGCTGGTGGTGTACTGTGTAGTGGCTGGTGGTGTACTGTGTAGTGGCTGGTGGTGATGTACTGTGTAGTGGCTGGTGTACTGTGTAGTGGCTGGTGGTGGTGTACTGTGTAGTGGCTGGTGGTGGTGTACTGTGTAGTGGCTGGTGGTGTGTACTGTGTAGTGGCTGGTGGTGTACTGTGTAGTGGCTGGTGGTGTAGTGGCTGGTGGTGTACTGTGTAGTGGTTGGTGGTGTGTACTGTGTAGTGGCTGGTGGTGGTGTACTGTGTAGTGGCTGGTGGTGTACTGTGTAGTGGCTGGTGGTGTAGTGGCTGGTGGTGTACTGTGTAGTGGCTGGTGGTGTAGTGGCTGGTGGTGTACTGTGTAGTGGCTGGTGGTGGTGTACTGTGTAGTGGCTGGTGGTGTACTGTGTAGTGGCTGGTGGTGTACTGTGTAGTGGCTGGTGGTGTAGTGGCTGGTGGTGTACTGTGTAGTGGTTGGTGGTGGTGTACTGTGTAGTGGCTGGTGGTGTACTGTGTAGTGGCTGGTGGTGTACTGTGTAGTGGCTGGTGGTGTACTGTGTAGTGGCTGGTGGTGGTGTACTGTGTAGTGGCTGGTGGTGGTGTACTGTGTAGTGGCTGGCTGGTGGTGTACTGTGTAGTGGCTGGTGGTTGTGTACTGTGTAGTGGCTGGTGGTGTACTGTGTAGTGGCTGGTGGTGTAGTGGCTGGTGGTGTACTGTGTAGTGGCTGGTGGTGGTGTACTGTGTAGTGGCTGGTGGTGTGTACTGTGTAGTGGCTGGTGGTGGTGTACTGTGTAGTGGCTGGTGGTGGTGTACTGTGTAGTGGCTGGTGGTGTACTGTGTAGTGGCTGGTGGTGGTGTACTGTGCTGGCTGGTGGTGTACTGTGTAGTGGCTGGTGGTGGTGTACTGTGTAGTGGCTGGTGGTGTACTGTGTAGTGGCTGGTGGTGTAGTGGCTGGTGGTGTACTGTGTAGTGGCTGGTGGTGTACTGTGTAGTGGCTGGTGGTGGTACTGTGTAGTGGCTGGTGGTGTACTGTGTAGTGGCTGGTGGTGTACTGTGTAGTGGCTGGTGGTGTACTGGTTGCTGGTGGTGTACTGTGTAGTGGCTGGTGGTGTACTGTGTAGTGGCTGGTGGTGTACTGTGTAGTGGCTGGTGGTGTACTGTGTAGTGGCTGGTGGTGTACTGTGCTGGCTGGTGGTGTACTGTGTAGTGGCTGGTGGTGTACTGGGTGGCTGGTGGTGTACTGTGTAGTGGCTGGTGGTGTACTGTGTAGTGGCTGGTGGTGGTGTACTGTGTAGTGGCTGGTGTACTGTGTAGTGGCTGGTGGTGGTGTACTGGCTGGCTGGTGGTGTGCTGTGTAGTGGCTGGTGGTGGTGTACTGTGTAGTGGCTGGTGGTGTACTGTGTAGTGGCTGGTGGTGTACTGTGTAGTGGCTGGTGGTGGTGTACTGTGTAGTGGCTGGTGTACTGTGTAGTGGCTGGTGGTGGTGTACTGTGTAGTGGCTGGTGGTGGTGTACTGTGTAGTGGCTGGTGGTGGTGTACTGTGTAGTGGCTGGTGGTGTACTGTGTAGTGGCTGGTGGTGGTGTACTGTGCTGGCTGGTGGTGTACTGTGTAGTGGCTGGTGGTGGTGTACTGTGTTGTGTACTGTGTAGTGGCTGGTGGTGTACTGTGTAGTGGCTGGTGGTGGTGTACTGTGTAGTGGCTGTGTGGTGTACTGTGTAGTGGCTGGTGTACTGTGTAGTGGCTGGTGGTGGTGTACTGTGTAGTGGCTGGTGTACTGTGTAGTGGCTGGTGGTGGTGTACTGTGTAGTGGCTGGTGGTGTACTGTGTAGTGGCTGGTGGTGGTGTACTGGCTGGCTGGTGGTGTACTGTGTAGTGGCTGGTGGTGTACTGTGTAGTGGCTGGTGGTGGTGTACTGTGTAGTGGCTGGTGGTGGTGTACTGTGTAGTGGCTGGTGTGGTGTACTGTGTAGTGGCTGGTGGTGTACTGTGTAGTGGCTGGTGGTGTACTGTGTAGTGGCTGGTGGTGTAGTGGCTGGTGGTGTACTGTGTAGTGGCTGGTGGTGGTGTACTGTGTAGTGGCTGGTGGTGTACTGTGTAGTGGCTGGTGGTGTACTGTGTAGTGGCTGGTGGTGGTGTACTGTGTAGTGGCTGGTGGTGTACTGTGTAGTGGCTGGTGGTGTAGTGGCTGGTGGTGTACTGTGTAGTGGTTGGTGGTGGTGTACTGTGTAGTGGCTGGTGGTGTACTGTGTAGTGGCTGGTGGTGTAGTGGCTGGTGGTGTACTGTGTAGTGGCTGGTGGTGGTGTACTGTGTAGTGGCTGGTGGTGTACTGTGTAGTGGCTGGTGGTGTAGTGGCTGGTGGTGTACTGTGTAGTGGCTGGTGGTGGTGTACTGTGTAGTGGCTGGTGGTGGTGTACTGTGTAGTGGCTGGTGGTGTACTGTGTAGTGGCTGGTGGTGTACTGTGTAGTGGCTGGTGGTGTAGTGGCTGGTGGTGTACTGTGTAGTGGCTGGTGGTGGTGTACTGTGTAGTGGCTGGTGGTGTACTGTGTAGTGGCTGGTGGTGTACTGTGTAGTGGCTGGTGGTGTACTGTGTAGTGGCTGGTGGTGGTGTACTGTGTAGTGGCTGGTGGTGGTGTACTGTGTAGTGGCTGGTGGTGTACTGTGTAGTGGCTGGTGGTGTACTGTGTAGTGGCTGGTGGTGGTGTACTGTGTAGTGGCTGGTGGTGTACTGTGTAGTGGCTGGTGGTGTAGTGGCTGGTGGTGTACTGTGTAGTGGCTGGTGGTGTACTGTGTAGTGGCTGGTGGTGGTGTACTGTGTAGTGGCTGGTGGTGGTGTACTGTGTAGTGGCTGGTGGTGTACTGTGTAGTGGCTGGTGGTGTAGTGGCTGGTGGTGTACTGTGTAGTGGTTGGTGGTGGTGTACTGTGTAGTGGCTGGTGGTGTACTGTGTAGTGGCTGGTGGTGTACTGTGTAGTGGCTGGTGGTGTACTGTGTAGTGGCTGGTGGTGTACTGTGTAGTGGCTGGTGGTGTACTGTGTTTGTGGTTGTACTGTGTAGTGGCTGGTGGTGTACTGTGTAGTGGCTGGTGGTGTACTGTGTAGTGGCTTGGTGGTGGTGTACTGTGTAGTGGCTGGTGGTGTACTGTGTAGTGGCTGGTGGTGTACTGTGTAGTGGCTGGTGGTGTACTGTGTAGTGGCTGGTGGTGTACTGTGTAGTGGCTGGTGGTGGTGTACTGTGTAGTGGCTGGTGGTGTACTGTGTAGTGGCTGGTGGTGGTGTACTGTGTAGTGGCTGGTGGTGTACTGTGTAGTGGCTGGTGGTGTACTGTGTAGTGGCTGGTGGTGTACTGTGTAGTGGCTGGTGGTGTACTGTGTAGTGGCTGGTGGTGTACTGTGTAGTGGCTGGTGGTGGTGTACTGTGTAGTGGCTGGTGTACTGTGTAGTGGCTGGTGGTGGTGTACTGTGTAGTGGCTGGTGGTGGTGTACTGTGTAGTGGCTGGTGTACTGTGTAGTGGCTGGTGGTGGTGTACTGTGTAGTGGCTGGTGTACTGTGTAGTGGCTGGTGGTGGTGTACTGTGTAGTGGCTGGTGTACTGTGTAGTGGCTGGTGGTGGTGTACTGTGTAGTGGCTGGTGGTGGTGTACTGTGTAGTGGCTGGTGTACTGTGTAGTGGCTGGTGGTGGTGTACTGTGTAGTGGCTGGTGGTGGTGTACTGTGTAGTGGCTGGTGGTGGTGTACTGTGTTGGCTGGTGGTGTACTGTGTAGTGGCTTGTGGTGGTGTACTGTGTAGTGGCTGGTGGTGTACTGTGTAGTGGCTGGTGGTGTAGTGGCTGGTGGTGTACTGTGTAGTGGTTGGTGGTGGTGTACTGTGTAGTGGCTGGTGGTGTACTGTGTAGTGGCTGGTGGTGTACTGGCTGGCTGGTGGTGTACTGTGTAGTGGCTGGTGGTGTACTGTGTAGTGGCTGGTGGTGGTGTACTGTGTAGTGGCTGGTGGTGTACTGTGTAGTGGCTGGTGGTGTAGTGGCTGGTGGTGTACTGTGTAGTGGTTGGTGGTGGTGTACTGTGTAGTGGCTGGTGGTGTACTGTGTAGTGGCTGGTGGTGTACTGTGTAGTGGCTGGTGGTGTATGGTGGTGGTGTACTGTGTAGTGGCTGGTGGTGTACTGTGTAGTGGCTGGTGGTGTACTGTGTAGTGGCTGGTGGTGTACTGTGTAGTGGCTGGTGGTGTGTACTGTGTAGTGGCTGGTGGTGTACTGTGTAGTGGCTGGTGGTGTAGTGTGCTGGTTGTGTACTGTGTAGTGGTTGGTGGTGGTGTACTGTGTAGTGGCTGGTGGTGTACTGTGTAGTGGCTGGTGGTGTACTGTGTAGTGGCTGGTGGTGTAGTGGCTGGTGGTGTACTGTGTAGTGGTTGGTGGTGGTGTACTGTGTAGTGGCTGGTGGTGTACTGTGTAGTGGCTGGTGGTGGTGTACTGTGTAGTGGCTGGTGGTGTACTGTGTAGTGGCTGGTGGTGGTGTACTGTGTAGTGGCTGGTGGTGTGTACTGTGTAGTGGCTGGTGGTGTACTGTGTAGTGGCTGGTGGTGGTGTACTGGCTGGCTGGTGGTGGTGTACTGTGTAGTGGCTGGTGGTGGTGTACTGTGTAGTGGCTGGTGGTGTACTGTGTAGTGGCTGGTGGTGTAGTGGCTGGTGGTGTACTGTGTAGTGGCTGGTGGTGGTGTACTGTGTAGTGGCTGGTGGTGTACTGTGTAGTGGCTGGTGGTGTACTGTGTAGTGGCTGGTGGTGTACTGTGTAGTGGCTGGTGGTGTACTGTGCTGGCTGGTGGTGTACTGTGTAGTGGCTGGTGGTGTACTGTGTAGTGGCTGGTGGTGTACTGTGTAGTGGCTGGTGGTGTACTGTGTAGTGGCTGGTGGTGTACTGTGCTGGCTGGTGGTGTACTGTGTAGTGGCTGGTGGTGTACTGTGTAGTGGCTGGTGGTGGTGTACTGTGTAGTGGCTGGTGGTGGTGTACTGTGTAGTGGCTGGTGGTGTACTGTGTAGTGGCTGGTGGTGTAGTGGCTGGTGGTGTACTGTGTAGTGGCTGGTGGTGGTGTACTGTGTAGTGGCTGGTGGTGTACTGTGTAGTGGCTGGTGGTGTACTGTGTAGTGGCTGGTGGTGTACTGTGTAGTGGCTGGTGGTGTACTGGTGTGGCTGGTGGTACTGTGTAGTGGCTGGTGGTGTACTGTGTAGTGGCTGGTGGTGTACTGTGTAGTGGCTGGTGGTGTACTGTGTAGTGGCTGGTGGTGTACTGTGTTGGCTGGTGGTGTACTGTGTAGTGGCTGGTGGTGTACTGTGTAGTGGCTGGTGGTGGTGTACTGTGTAGTGGCTGGTGGTGGTGTACTGTGTAGTGGCTGGTGGTGTACTGTGTAGTGGCTGGTGGTGGTGTACTGGCTGGCTGGTGGTGTACTGTGTAGTGGCTGGTGGTGGTGTACTGTGTAGTGGCTGGTGGTGTACTGTGTAGTGGCTGGTGGTGTAGTGGCTGGTGGTGTACTGTGTAGTGGCTGGTGGTGGTGTACTGTGTAGTGGCTGGTGGTGTACTGTGTAGTGGCTGGTGGTGTACTGTGTAGTGGCTGGTGGTGTACTGTGTAGTGGCTGGTGGTGTAGTGGCTGGTGGTGTACTGTGTAGTGGCTTGTGTGGTGTACTGTGTAGTGGCTGGTGGTGTACTGTGTAGTGGCTGGTGGTGTACTGTGTAGTGGCTGGTGGTGTAGTGGCTGGTGGTGTACTGTGTAGTGGCTGGTGGTGGTGTACTGTGTAGTGGCTGGTGGTGGTGTACTGTGTAGTGGCTGGTGGTGGTGTACTGTGTAGTGGCTGGTGGTGGTGTACTGTGTAGTGGCTGGTGGTGTACTGTGTAGTGGCTGGTGGTGGTGTACTGGCTGGCTGGTGGTGTACTGTGTAGTGGCTGGTGGTGGTGTACTGTGTAGTGGCTGGTGGTGTACTGTGTAGTGGCTGGTGGTGTAGTGGCTGGTGGTGTACTGTGTAGTGGCTGGTGGTGTAGTGGCTGGTGGTGTACTGTGTAGTGGTTGGTGGTGGTGTACTGTGTAGTGGCTGGTGGTGTACTGTGTAGTGGCTGGTGGTGTACTGTGTAGTGGCTGGTGGTGTACTGTGTAGTGGCTGGTGGTGGTGTACTGTGTAGTGGCTGGTGTACTGTGTAGTGGCTGGTGGTGGTGTACTGTGTAGTGGCTGGTGGTGGTGTACTGTGTAGTGGCTGGTGGTGGTGTACTGTGTAGTGGCTGGTGGTGTACTGTGTAGTGGCTGGTGGTGGTGTACTGGTTGGCTGGTGGTGTACTGTGTAGTGGCTGGTGGTGTACTGTGTAGTGGCTGGTGGTGGTGTACTGGCTGGCTGTGGTGTACTGTGTAGTGGCTGGTGGTGGTGTACTGTGTTGTGTACTGTGTAGTGGCTGGTGGTGTACTGTGTAGTGGCTGGTGGTGTACTGTGTAGTGGCTGGTGGTGTACTGTGTAGTGGCTGGTGGTGGTGTACTGTGTAGTGGCTGGTGGTGTACTGTGTAGTGGCTGGTGGTGTAGTTGGCTGGTGGTGTACTGTGTAGTGGCTGGTGGTGTACTGTGTAGTGGCTGGTGGTGTACTGTGTAGTGGCTGGTGGTGGTGTACTGTGTAGTGGCTGGTGTACTGTGTAGTGGCTGGTGGTGTGTACTGTGTAGTGGCGGTGGTGGTGTACTGTGCTGGCTGGTGGTGTACTGTGTAGTGCTGGTGGTGGTGTACTGTGTAGTGGCTGGTGTGTACTGTGTAGTGGCTGGTGGTGTACTGTGTAGTGGCTGTGGTGGTGTACTGTGTAGTGGCTGGTGTACTGTGTAGTGGCTGGTGGTGGTGTACTGTGTATGGCTGGTGGTGGTGGTGTACTGTGTAGTGGCTGTGGTGGTGTACTGTGTAGTGGCTGGTGGTGTACTGTGTAGTGGCTGGTGGTGGTGTACTGTGGCTGGTGGTGTACTGTGTAGTGGCTGGTGGTGGTGGTACTGTGTGTGTACTGTGTAGTGGCTGGTGGTGTACTGTGTAGTGGCTGGTGGTGTACTGTGTAGTGGCTGGTGGTGTACTGTGTAGTGGCTGGTGGTGTGTACTGTGTAGTGGCTGGTGGTGTACTGTGTAGTGGCTGGTGGTGTAGTGGCTGGTGGTGTGTACTGTGTAGTGGCTGGTGGTGTACTGTGTAGTGGCTGTGGGTGGTGGGTACTGTGTAGTGGCTGGTGGTGGTGTACTGTGTAGTGGCTGGTGTACTGTGTAGTGGCTGGTGGTGTGTACTGTGTAGTGGCTGGTGGTGGTGTACTGTGTAGTGGCTGGTGGTGGTGTACTGTGTAGTGGCTGGTGGTGGTGTACTGGTAGTGGCTGGTGGTGTACTGTGTAGTGGCTGGTGGTGTGTACTGTGTAGTGGCTGGTGGTGTACTGTGTAGTGGCTGGTGGTGTAGTGGCTGGTGGTGTACTGTGTAGTGGCTGGTGGTGTGTACTGTGTAGTGGCTGGTGGTGTACTGTGTAGTGGCTGGTGGTGTACTGTGTAGTGGCTGTGGTGGTGTACTGTGTAGTGGCTGGTGGTGTACTGTGTAGTGGCTGGCTGTGTAGTGGCTGGTGGTGTACTGTGTAGTGGCTTGGTGTGTAGTGGCTGGTGGTGTACTGTGTAGTGTTGGTGGTGGTGTACTGTGTAGTGGCTGGTGGTGTACTGTGTAGTGGCTGGTGGTGTACTGTGTATGGCTGGTGGTGTACTGTGTAGTGGCTGGTGGTGTACTGTGTAGTGGCTGGTGGTGTACTGTGTAGTGTGGCTTGTACTGTGTAGTGGCTGGTGGTGTACTGTGTAGTGGCTTGGTGGTGTACTGTGTAGTGGCTGGTGGTGGTGTACTGTGTAGTGGCTGGTGGTGTACTGTGTAGTGGCTGGTGGTGTACTGTGTAGTGGCTGGTGGTGTACTGTGTAGTGGCTGGTGGTGTACTGTGTAGTGGCTGGTGGTGTACTGTGTAGTGGCTGGTGGTGTACTGTGTAGTGGCTGGTGGTGGTGTACTGTGTAGTGGCTGGTGGTGTACTGTGTAGTGGCTGGTGGTGTACTGTGTAGTGGCTGGGGTGTACTGTGTAGTGGCTGGTGGTGTACTGTGTAGTGGCTGGTGGTGTACTGTGTAGTGGCTGGTGGTGGTGTACTGTGTAGTGGCTGGTGTACTGTGTAGTGGCTGGTGGTGGTGTACTGTGTAGTGGCTGGTGGTGGTGTACTGTGTAGTGGCTGGTGTACTGTGTAGTGGCTGGTGGTGGTACTGTGTAGTGGCTGGTGTACTGTGTAGTGGCTGGTGGTGGTGTACTGTGTAGTGGCTGGGTGTACTGTGTAGTGGCTGGTGGTGGTGTACTGTGTAGTGGCTGGTGGTGGTACTGTGTAGTGGCTGGTGTACTGTGTGTGGCTGGTGGTGGTGTACTGTGTAGTGGCTGGTGGTGGTGTACTGTGTAGTGGCTGGTGTGGTGTACTGTGTGGCTGGTGGTGTACTGTGTAGTGGCTGGTGTGTGTACTGTGTAGTGGCTGGTGGTGTACTGTGTAGTGGCTGGTGGTGTACTGGCTGTTGTGGACTGTGTAGTGGTTGGTGGTGGTGTACTGTGTAGTGGCTGGTGGTGTACTGTGTGGTGGGTGGTGGCTGGTGGTGTACTGGCTGGCTGGTGGTGTACTGTGTAGTGGCTGGTGGTGTACTGTGTAGTGGCTGGTGGTGTGTACTGTGTAGTGGCTGGTGGTGTACTGTGTAGTGGCTGGTGGTGTAGTGGCTGGTGGTGTACTGTGTAGTGGTTGGTGGTGGTGTACTGTGTAGTGGCTGGTGGTGTACTGTGTAGTGGCTGGTGGTGTACTGTGTAGTGGCGGGTGGTGTAGTGGTGGTGGTGTACTGTGTAGTGGCTGGTGGTGTACTGTGTAGTGGCTGGTGGTGTACTGTGTAGTGGCTGGTGGTGTACTGTGTAGTGGCTGGTGGTGTGTACTGTGTAGTGGCTGGTGGTGTACTGTGTAGTGGCTGGTGGTGTAGTGGCTGGTGGTGTACTGTGTAGTGGTTGGTGGTGGTGTACTGTGTAGTGGCTGGTGGTGTACTGTGTAGTGGCTGGTGGTGTACTGTGTAGTGGCTGGTGTGTGTAGTGGCTGGTGGTGTACTGTGTAGTGGCTGGTGGTGGTGTACTGTGTAGTGGCTGGTGGTGTACTGTGTAGTGGCTGGTGGTGGTGTACTGTGTAGTGGCTGGTGGTGTACTGTGTAGTGGCTGGTGTGGTGTACTGTGTAGTGGCTGGTGGTGTGTACTGTGTAGTGGCTGGTGGTGTACTGTGTAGTGGCTGGTGTGGTGTACTGGCTGGCTGGTGGTGTACTGTGTAGTGGCTTGTGTGGTGTACTGTGTAGTGGCTGGTGGTGTACTGTGTAGTGGCTGGTGGTAGTGGCTGGTGGTGTACTGTGTAGTGGTTGGTGTGGTGTACTGTGTAGTGGCTGGTGGTGTACTGTGTAGTGGCTGGTGGTGTACTGTGTAGTGGCTGGTGGTGTACTGTGTATGGCTGGTGGTGTACTGTGTTGGCTGGTGGTGTACTGTGTAGTGGCTGGTGGTGTACTGTGTAGTGGCTGGTGGTGTACTGTGTAGTGGCTGGTGGTGTACTGTGTAGTGGCTGGTGTGTACTGTGTAGTGGCTGGTGGTGTACTGTGTAGTGGCTGGTGGTGTACTGTGTAGTGGCTGGTGGTGTGTACTGTGTAGTGGCTGGTGTGGTACTGTGTAGTGGCTGGTGGTGTACTGTGTAGTGGCTGGTGGTTGTAGTGGCTGGTGGTGTACTGTGTAGTGGTTGGTGGTGGTGTACTGTGTAGTGGCTGGTGTGTACTGTGTAGTGGCTGGTGGTGTACTGTGTAGTGGCTGGTGGTGTACTGTGTAGTGGCTGGTGGTGTACTGTGTTGGCTGGTGGTGTACTGGTGTGGCTGGTGGTGTACTGTGTAGTGGCTGGTGGG
>NW_022264597.1:0-26266 GCF_002021735.2 Oncorhynchus kisutch
TCCGTCCAGCCCCTTTCCCATATTACCGTGTAAAGGAATAAAGTCCTTGTAAACGGTACCACATTCTGCATGTTGTCATCCTTACTCGCACCTACAGTCCATACCTTTTTCGCTTCACGGAGAGTTTAGTTGTAGAGGTGTTGCGTTCCCTCTTCATAGAGGCGTGTGTAACATAATGGGGGCTCATCCGGGATCTTCCATGAAAACCCACCGACCCTGCTGCTCTGAGCTCTCTGTGGTTAGAGATTGAGGTGTGATGGTAGGTTGTGAGTTTGGATGACTTGTTTAGTTAGTGTGTTCAGTAGACTGCATTGTATAGATGGCTGCATCAGCGATCTCCAAGTTTTTTGAAGCGCCCTCTATTGATTGTTTGGGTAGGTTTCGTAAAGTAGACCTTATAGCTATAGCTGACCATTATTGATTTGTTGTCCCTGAGAAAGCCCTAAAGGCTGAGCTTTTGGTGCTAGTCAGGAGGGTTTAGTGAGAGAACGGATTCTCTCATTGCACGGAGAGGAGACGGGTATTTTATTTTTATTTTTTTTATTTATTTCACCTTTATTTAACCAGGTAGGCTAGTTGAGAACACCTTTATTTAACCAGGTAGGCTAGTTGAGAACAAGTTCTCATTTGCAACTGCGACCTGGCCAAGATAAAGCATAGCAGTGTGAGCATACAACAAAGAGTTACACATGGAGTAAACAATTAACAAGTCATAACACAGTAGAAAACGAAGGGGGGGTCTATATACAATGTGTGCAAAAGGCATGAGGAGGTAGGCAAATAATTACAATTTGCAGATTAACACTGGAGTGATAAAAGATCAGATGGTCATGTACAGGTAGAGATATTGGTGTGCAGAAGAGCAGAAAAGTAATAATAGAAACAGTACGGGATGAGGTAGGTGAAAAGGGTGGGCTATTTACCAATAGACTATGTACAGCTGCAGCGATCGGTTAGCCTGCTCAGATAGCTGATGTTTGAAGTTGGTGAGGGAGATAAAAGTCTCCAACTTCAGCGATTTTTGCAATTCGTTCCAGTCACAGGCAGCAGAGTACTGGAACGAAAGGCGGCCAAATGAGGTGTTGGCTTTAGGGATGATCAGTGAGATACACCTGCTGGAGCGCGTGCTACGGATGGGTGTTGCCATCGTGACCAGTGAGCTGAGATAAGGCGGAGCTTTACTAGCATAGACTTGTAGATGACCTGGAGCCAGTGGGTCTGGCGACGAATATGTAGCGAGGGCCAGCCGACTAGAGCATACAAGTCGCAGGTGGTGGGTAGTATAAGGTGCTTTAGTGACAAAACGGATGGCACTGTGATAGACTGCATCCAGTTTGCTGAGTAGAGTGTTGGAAGCCATTTTGTAGATGACATCGCCGAAGTCGAGGATCGGTAGGATAGTCAGTTTTACTAGGGTAAGCTTGGCGGCTTGAGTGAAGGAGGCTTTGTTGCGGAATAGAAAGCCGGGTAGACCCTCTGATGCCAAGTCGGAGGACAGGGTGCAGGAAGGGTTCCTCGTACCCCCTTTACATTGCCCCAATTCGATCCTTTATCTTCTGCTTCGGGTCGTTCAGATGGGACTGCTAGGCTGAAGGTGAGACTGGCTCGGTTAGAAATGGAGCAAAAAGATAAAGAGAGACAGATGAATTTTAAACTTGAAATTAGGAAAATAGAAGCTGACAAGGAGGTGAGGATCCGACAACTGGAGTTAGACGCTGCCTCCAGTGCGACTCCACAAGCTGCTCATCATCAAACCCACTTCGATGTGAGTAAAAACATAGCTTTAGTCCCTCCATTCCGAGAGTCGGAAGTTGATTCTTATTTCTCTGCGTTTGAGCGTGTGGCCGCTGCGCTGCATTGGCCACTCGAGGTTTGTCCGCTCTTGTTACAATTGTCTGGGAAAGCCCAGGAAGTAGTAGCTGCTCTCTCCCTGGAAGACAGTTTCCACTACAATACAGTTAAAACTACCGTGTTGCGGGCTTATGATTTGGTGCCTGAAGCTTATAGGCAGCGCTTCAGGAACCACAAAAAAGTCTCACCGTACATTTGTTGACTATGCTAGGGACAAAGAGTCTCTGTTTAGTCGCTGGTGTTCAGCCAGCAAAGCTAACACCTTTGCTGATATTCAGGAGTTGATGCTGTTGGAGGACTTTAAAAGGAACCTCCCAGATAGAATTGTAGTTCATTTAAATGAACAGAAGGTGGCGACATTGTCCCAAGCAGCAGTGTTGGCAGATGAGTACGCTTTGACACACAAGACTGTCTTTGGTGCACCACGTTTTGAAGGCCGGACGATTACGTCATCAGTTCCTCGTTCAGGTCGCTTTTCCTCTAACAACCCTAAGCCTTTTCATGAAACCCGTGAAAGTTTTTACCGTCACCAAAAGGGTCACGTGATTGCGGACTGCCCAGTTTAGAAAAATAAACCGCAACAGTCCCAGTCACCGTCCCCAAAAATGAAAAGTTTGGGTTTAGTCAAGTCTTTGGCTCGTCCATTGGATCGAGTTATTGATTCAGCATTTGAGAAACTGCATCCTGTCTGTGGGAATGATATTGCTGGTGGTAATGTCACTCCTGTGTTAGAGGTAGTAGACAACCCAGAAATCAGAACTACAGATGAGAAATTGGTTCAAGCATTTCCACATGTTTTTCCTGCTTGTGTGTTAACGAGGGCTCCCCCCTGGGGGCAGCCCGTCAGAAAGTCCAGGACCCAGTTGCATACGGGACCCAGGGTCTTAACGACGAGTTTGGAGGGCACTGAGCTGTAGTCAATGAAGTGTAGTCATGTTTCCGTTCTTACGTAGGTATTCTTCTTGTCCAAATGGGATAGGGCAGTGTGCAGTGTGTTGGCGATTGCATCATCAGTGGACCTATTGGGGTGGTAAGCAAATTGGAGTGGGTCTAGGTCTATCACCAAGTCAGGTGATATGAGACTTGACTAGTCTCTCAAAACACTTCATGATGACAGAAGTGAGTGCAACGGGGCGATAGTCATTTATTTCAGTTACCTTAGCTTTTTTGGGAACAGGAATAATGGTGGCCCTCTTGAAGCATGTGGGGAGAGCAGACTCGGATAGGGATTGATTGAATATGTCCGTAAACACACCAGCCAGCTGGTCTGCGCATGCTCTGAGGACACGGCCAGGGATGCCATCTGGGCCGGCAGCCTTGCGAGGGTTAACCCGTTTAAATGCTTTAATCACATCAGCCACGGAGAAGGAGAGCCCACAGTCTATGGTAGCAGGCCATGTCAGTGGCACTGTATTGTCCTCAAAGCGAGCAAAGAAGTTGTTTAATTTGTCTGGGAGTAAGACATTGGTGTCTACGACGGGGCTGGTTTTCTTTTTGTAATCCGTGATTGACTGTAGACCCTGCCACATACGTCTCGTGTTTGAGCCGTTGAATTGCGACTCTACTTTGTCTCTATACCGACGGTTTGATTGCCTTGCGGAGGGAATAGCTGCACTGTTTGTATTCGGTCATGTTTCCAGTCGCCTTGCCATGGTTAAAAGCGGTGGTTCGCACTTTCAGTGTTCAATTCTGCCATCAATCCACGGTTTCTGGTTAGGAAACGTTTTAATAGTCACAGTGGGTACAACATCTCTGATGCACTTGCTAATAAACTCGCTCACCAAGTCAGCGTATACATCAATGTTATTGTCTGATACTATCCGGAACATATCCCAGTCCACGTGATCGAAGCAATCTTGAAGGGTGGAATTCAATTGGTCAGACCAGCGTTGAATAGACCGGAGTATGGGAGTTTCCGGTTTTAGTTTCTGTCTATAGGCCTGGAGCAACAAAATAGAGTCATGATCAGATTTGCCGAAGGCAGGGCGGGGGAGGGTTTTGTATGCATCACAGAAGTTAGAGTAGCAGTGATCCAGAATACTACCAGCTCGAGTCACGCAGTCGATATGCTGGTACAATTTAGGAAGGCTTGTTAACAGGTTGGCTTTGTTAAAATCCCCAGCTACAATAAATGCAGCCTTGGGATGTATGATTTCAAGTTTGAAGTTCTTTCAGGGCCAACGAGGTATCTGCTTGGGGAGGATATACACGGCTGTGACTATAATCTAAGATGATTCTCTTGGAAGATGATGCTGTCGGAATTTGATTGTAAGGAATTCTAGGTCAGGTGAACAGAAGGACTTGAGTTCCTGCATGTTATGATTACACCACAAGTATTTAATCATAAGGCCTACACCCCCTCCCTTCTTCTTACCAGAGATATGTTTATTTCTGTCGGCGTGATGCATGAAGAAACCGGGTTGCTGTTCCGACTCTGACAACGTATCCATAGTGAGCCATGTTTCCGTTAAACAGAGAATGATACAATCTCTGATATCTCTCTGGAAGGCAACTCGTGCCCAAATTTCGTCCACCTTGTTGTCTAGAGATTGGACATTGGCGAGTAATATGCTCGGAAGTGGTGGATGGTGTGCTCGCCTTCTGCATCTGACCAGTAGGCCGCTCCATCTGCCTCTCCTGCGGCGACCACGTTGTTTTGTGTCGGCCTCTGGGATAAGATCTGATGTCAGGGTGGAGTTCCGAACAAGGGATCCGCTTTGGGAAAGACATATTCCTGGTCGAAATGTTGGGTGGTTGACGTCGCTTTTATATCCAATAATTCTTCCCGGCTGTATCTAATAACTCAAATTTTCTGGGCTAACAATGTAAGAAATTATACATAAAAAAAACAAAGAACTGCATCGTTTTCTAAGGACCTGAAGCGAGGTGACCATCTCTGTCGGCGCCATCTTGTGTCGCCGCTTGGCATAGCTCATGGTGATCTTAGGTTTGTGTACGGCTGCTCGGCCATGGGAACCCATTTCATGAAGCTCCCGACGAACAGTTATTGTGTTGAAGTTACTTCTAAAGGCAGTTTGGAGCTTGATAGTGAGTGTTGCACCCCAGAACAGACGATTTTAAAGTGCTAAGCGCTTCAGCACTCGGCGGTCCTGTTCTGTGAGCTTGACTTGTATGGCCTACCAATTTGCGGCCGAGCCGCTGTTGCTCCTAGATGTTTCCACTTCACAATAACAGCACTTACAGTTGAACGGGGCTGCTCAAGCAGGGCAGAAATTCGACGAACTGACTTCTTGGAAAGGTGGCATCCTATGACGGTGACACGTTGAAAGTCACTGAGCTCTTCAGAAAGGACATTCTACTGCCAATGTTTGTCTATGAGGATTGTATGGCTGTGTGCTCGATTTTATACACCTGCCAGAAACGGGTGCCGCTGTAATAGCTGGATCCACTCATTTGAAAGGGTGTCCACATACTTTTGAATATATTGTGTATTTAGGAGGATATTAATGATTTGTTTCCTTTAACAGGTCCGTGACCCAACTTTAAGAAAGGCTGCATTCGTGCATACTGACTGACTGGTTGCATCACCGACTGTTATGGCAACTGCTCATCCTCCGACCAAAAGGCCCGTATGGCCCAGCACATCACTGAGGCCAAGCTTCCTGACATCCAGGACCTCTAACCTGACAGTGTCAGAGGAAGGCCATAAAAATTGAAAGACTCCAGCCACCCCAGTCATAGGCTGTTCTCTTTGCTACCACACGGCAAGAGGTTCCGGACCGACAAGTCTAGGTCCAAAAGGCTTCTGAACAGCTTCTACCCCCAAGCCAAGACTCCTGAACAGCTAATCAAAGGGCGACCAAGACGCTGCTGCAACACTCTGTTTATCTGTGCATAGTCACTTTAACCCTACCTACATGTACATATTACCTCAACTACCCGGTGCCCCCCAAATTGACTCTGTACGATACTCCCTGTAGAGGGGTTGGGTTAAATGCAGAAGACACATTTCAGTTGAATGCCTTCAGTTGTACAACTGACTAGGTCTCCCCCTTTCCCTTTATAAAACCTCTATAATGTTATTATACTGCTGCTGTTTAATTATTTGTTACTTTTGTTACTACTTTTTTACTTAACACTTATTTTTTCATAACTTCTGAAAGCATAGTTGGTTAAGGGGCTTGTAAGTAAGCATTTCCCTGTAAGATCTACACCTGTTGTATTCCACACATGTGACAAATACAATTTGATACTGTTGCATGAGTCACATTATTATAGTTTCCATTTTATGGTATAATTTGTGTCACTCTAATATTTACTTCATCCTTATATACAACAGTAGGTTGAGGCTCTGATGTATTAGCCATGTTCTAATCCTGTTCTGTATTTTACATAGTTAGTCCTCCCTGTCGGTCCATCTTTACATAGGTAGTCCTCCCTGTCGGTCCATCTTTACATAGTTAGTCCTCCCTGTCGGTCCATCTTTACATAGTTAGTCCTCCCTGTCGGTCCATCTTTACATAGTTAGTCCTCCCTGTCGGTCCATCTTTACATAGGTAGTCCTCCCTGTCGGTCCATCTTTACATAGGTAGTCCTCCCTGTCGGTCCAGCTTTACATAGTTAGTCCTCCCTGTCGGTCCAGCTTTACATAGTTAGTCCACCCTGTCGGTCCTTCTTTACATAGTTAGTCCTCCCTGTCGGTCCTTCTTTACATAGTTAGTCCTCCCTGTCGGTCCATCTTTACATTATATGCTACTGTAGCAATCACTTCAATCTAGTCATGTATTAGCTACTGTTGTTCATTCTTATTAATCTTCTGCTAGTAATACATTTACGCATGTTATCATGTATGCTTGTACATAGTGAGTATGCAGGCATCTTATACCCTGATGAGACTCACTCTGCTACAGTAGTTTTACTGAGAGTGGGTCAAATCTACCACCAGCATGCTGGCCCAAATGCTGTTGGCCGCTATATGCGCTGTTCAGCAGTCGACATTACTGGGTCTTTTTATCATTAAGCATATATTCATAGATGTACGGCATCATTTAAAATGTCATACTACTTCTTAAACCTGACTTCAAGTTATCACATTGGACCTTAGTGGGGAAGCTGACGCTGTGATTACTAATCAAGGCTAGCTATAATTTCAGCTGTGTTGGATGGGATGTTGATAGTAACATTATCTAGCATGTGGTGGTCTTACTATAGTTTCAGCTGTGTTGGATGGCATGTTGATACTAGCATTACCTAGCATATGGTGTGCTTACTAAACACCTGAAGGAGCAGAGCTAATGAATAGTTCAACATATTTCTACATGAAATGTAATCAAATCTGGAAATGGCAAAATCTTATAGAAAAATAGCAGAAGCATAATCTATCCCATTTATCATCTATATACATACTGAATTTATCATTAGGATAACAATCTAAATTACAGCATTCACTCAAAAGTTAAAGGTCATTGTCTGGAAAACCTAATAGATAAGAAAGCATAATGATAGTAAGAGAATAGCATTGTGAGGCCTAGCTTTGGTTTCATGCTGTTGCTCTTCAGTCCAGGTTCTGTGGTGGTTCTCTTCAGTCCAGTTTCTACGGTGGTTCTCTTCAGTCCAGGTTCTGTGGTGGTTCTCTTCAGTCCAGGTTCTGTTGTGGTTCTCTTCAGTCCAGGTTCTGTGGTGGTTCTCTTCAGTCCAGGTTCTGTGGTGGTTCTCTTTAGTCCAGATTCTGTGGTGGTTCTCTTCAGTTCTCATAATCGGAGGCATCAGCATCTATCTGAGGGATTGTGACAGTGGGGGAGTCCCTCACATTCTGAAATAAGACACTGAATGAGCACATTACACACCACTCCGTAACATTTTTATGGACACACACACACATTAAACACACTTACTGCCAGGGTGTCATACTCTGGTGACCTGGTCTTCATGTTCAGTGTTGTGTACATGTCACTGTTAGGATCAGGATGGACACTCTGTGCAGAGAGAAAGAGAGAGAGAGAGTTGTCATGGTAACAGTGAAAATAGTATGAGAGAGACTGTCATGACATAGTAAATTCATGTCACCAGGTGTGGAGGTTTAACTGATATAGTCACCTCTATCCCTGTTGTGGCATCACTTTCTGCTGTGGATCTCCTGTAAAGTGGGACAGAGTGAATTCTGCTCTCTAGTGACCACTAGTGGAAGTTTATATGTTACTAATACAGTTTTGCACATGAATAAATGAGTTCTGTCACCTGAACCACATGAAGCCAGAGAGACAGAGGATGGGAACCAGAACAACAACTATGATTCCTACAGCTGCAGTCATAACTGATGTTTGTTTCCCTATAATAAAATATGGATGACATGAGTACATGGTAATACAGGACTGTAATGGTGTTCCTATGAACTGACAATGAATATACACTAACAAAGGCCACTATACCAAACATTAGGAACACCTTCCTAACAAGTGACATCAAAGGGGGATCAAAGCTTCACCAGGATTCACCTGATCAGTCTGTCCATGTCATGGAAAGAACAGGTGTTCTTAATGTTTTGTACACTCAATGTTTAATTATAAAAAGCCATATTAAAAGTATTAACATTAGAATGAACCATGTAGTTTTGTATTGAAGTATTGAAGTTGTAACTTTACCTGCTACAATGATCATCAGAGCTGTAGAGTTCATAGATCCTCTTCCATTCTCAGCCTCACAGTAATATTCTCCTCTGTCCTCAGAGATGATGTTAGTGATGCTGTAACTCTGTCCTGATGCTTTTGGTGAGGTTACGTTCTTCTTGTACCAGGTGTATTTGTCCACAGGTGGGTTGGCATCACTGCTGCAGGTCAGAGTCACTGAACTGCCCTCCACTATTCCACCAGAGGGACTGACTGACACTGAGGTGTTCTTTGGGCCATCTGGTGGATAATATGTAACACACTGTTCATACATAGAGCTTTACATGAGGAGCATCGTGGAACTTGGATTTATGATTAAAATAAATGAAGTATTAATATAAATATGTATAACTTAGACAATAATGTAACAATACAGTGTTTGTGAAGTACTTGTAGTTACTACAGTAATGAGATGAGTACAATCATGGAACTTGGACAAAGATTGAAATAATGGATATAATAGATGAGAGAAGATGTTTCTAAAAGAATACAACTGGAGATGGATCACACATACTCACATGTGACAGTGAGAGTCTCTTCAGCAGAGGGGAGATCCTCATGTCCTTCTACAGAACAGGAGTATCTGCCTGCATCCTCACTGCTGACTGGGTTTAGGAATAGACTGGTAGATTGGTTGGTTATATGTCCATTCTTGTACCAAACATAGGTGGGGTTGTCACCCAGAGTACAGGTGGTGCTACAGGTCAGTGTCACCTTCTGTCCCTCTGTCACAGTGGCAGGAGTCACCTTCACCTGCAGACCTAAATGAAAGAGGATTAAAACACTGAGTACATCATTAAGTAATCGTTTGCAGTATTGATAGGATGTGACCTGCAGTGTTACCTGTGACAGTCAGAGTTGTTCCAGGGAAGGTGGGCTCCCAGGTTGTGAATCTAAACTTATACTCAGCTGAGTCCTCCTCTCTCAGGTCTGTGATTCTCAGGATGGAGTCACTCTGCATATTTCCAAGGTACTCCACACGACCCCCATACCCCAGGCTCAGGATTTGAGGCACCTCATTAAGTTTTCCTTTTGTATACCAGATTGTTTCAGAGACTGTATGACCACTGGGATAAGTATAAGAGCAGGATATGTCCACTGATGACCTCTTCAAGGTACAGATCCTCTGATGGGTGTAAGTCACGTGGAAATAACTGTGACCCTCAACAGCTGAAACACAAGTACATTTTTCAAATGGTGTCAGTATTTAGAACTGTAAAATCAACCACCATTAATCTAAATGGAATAGTAGCTCTACCTCATGTCTGTTTCACTAAACATCAACCACCATTAATCTCAATGGAATAGTAGATCTACCTCATGTCTGTTTCACTAAACATCAACCACCATTAATCTCAATGGAATAGTAGATCTACCTCATGTCTGTTTCACTAAACATCAACTACCATTAATCTATATGGAATAGTAGCTCTACCTCATGTCTGTTTCACTAAACATCAACTACCATTAATCTATATGGAATAGTAGCTCTACCTCATGTCTGTTTCACTAAACATCAACCACCATTAATCTATATGGAATAGTAGATCTACCTCATGTCTGTTTCACTAAACATCAACCACCATTAATCTATATGGAATAGTAGCTCTACCTCATGTCTGTTTCACTAAACATCAACCACCATTAATCTCAATGGAATAGTAGCTCTACCTCATGTCTGTTTCACTAAACATCAACCACCATTAATCTATATGGAATAGTAGATCTACCTCATGTCTGTTTCACTAAACATCAACACTGACCAATGGTGTATTGGAGGATTTTGACAGACTTTAAAAGTGTATTAGTCACACTCACACACTGCATTAGAATTGATGCCTTTTACAGCACAGTAGAAGCTGTCTTCAGTTTTAAAGTAGACTGTGTATGAGGGGGAGGAGTCATCTTGTACAATCTTACTGTTCCTGTACCAGGTGTAGGTGGGGTTACCAGTCAGAGTACAGGTGGTGCTACAGGTCAGTGTCGTTGACCACCATGTAGTGGTCACCTTCACCTGCAGGTCTGGAGTAGATAACAACATTAAAACCCTCAATGACCTGTTGTCTAGTTCAAATGAGGCAGGAGTGGACGTTCTCAAATCATCAATTCAGACATTCCTATTATACCAACATTCATATTAATTATATTATTTCTGTACAAATTTAGACAATTTTTCCAGAACCACTTAAACAGATCAACACTATATATAATATCACTGTACCTGCAACAGACAGAGTGATTAAACAGATCAATACTATATATAATATCACTGTACCTGCAACAGACAGAGTGACTCCAGGATCACCAGTATATTTCCCTCCAGTCTGATCTGTTATGAATCTGAATTTGTACATAGCTGAGTCACTCTCTCTCAGGTCTGTGATTGTCAGGTTGTGTCCATTCATCTTATCACTACGGTACGTCACACGACCTTTGTAGTTTGAGTCATTTCTCAGATTTACATAATTCTCCACAGCATACTTTTTGGTGAACCAGAAGGTTGTTGTGACTGTACCACTGGGATATGTGTAAGAGCAGGACATCTCCACTGTTGACCCCTTCAAGGTACAGATACTCTGAGTGGTGTATGTAACACTCCAGCCTTTCTGACTCAGTACCACTGAAACACAGTTAGACATCACAAGGACGTTACATTAAGTTCAAGGTCTTTTGACTCACACTAACACTTTGTTCCATAGTTGCTGAGTTGAGACATAGATACTCTTTGGTTGAGTGTGAATGGAAACCACAGATAAGCTTCACTCAGTGAGGTGTGAAAGACAACTGTTTAAAGGGAAGTGGAGACGCCAAATGTGTCGACAGTAGAACATAAAAATGGTTATGCTTTTAGAACTATCTGTAGACTGATAAACAGAGCAACTTAAAGATAAGAATGAGACCATACCTGTCACAGACCAGAGAAAGACCACCAACACACTTCCTGCTGTTCTCAAGCCCATTGTTGCATCTCCCACCCTGCAGTCTTAGAAATATATACAACAACTCACTCTATACCTGGTGAATAACTCCACCTGATACATTGAAGTATAAACTGTAAATGGGGTACAGGGCCTCATTACTGAAAATGAACCAGGCTCATATTGTGTTGTGTTGTATTGTGCTATATGGTTGTCTATGTGAATACTGTCTGTCTGTAAGTCTATATCACTATGTATGTAAAGTGTGTGACGTGTTGCATGTCTGTCTATTTAAGATGACATGATGTATGATGCATAAACTATTTATCTAATGGATACAATAAAGTCATCATTATCATCACCATCATTATAAACAACACCAACAGCGTATTCAACAGGTCTGTATTACTGTAAACACATATTTCTATATTGATTGTTCTGAAGCTGTTTTATTCTCAGAACCCCAAATATAGGAGGATAAATGTTCAATCCTCTACAGTCCATCAAGCTGTACAGCAGCCTAAAGACTGACCACCAGGTTCAATGACAGCTCCTATCCTCAAGCTGTGAGGCTAAACAGAAGTCACACACACACACACACACACACACACACACACACACACACACACACACACACACACACACACACACACACACACACACACACACACACACACACACACACACACACACACACACACACTGCAGTATTACAATGTTTGTCTGCATGTCTTTTTTACCCTGGTTAATCATCTCATCTCTATGTAGATCAACACTCCTACACTGAGACACTTTATGAATACTGGCCCTGATGTAACAACCAGAACACAGCTCAAAACATAACAACAAGTAAAATGATACATTACCCTCAATTTTATGACTTATTACTAAAAACAAATAACTAAAAACTATTTTTATGTCAAGAGTACTTACAGAGTGAAGTGAAGGGGAGAGTCTTGTACAGTGAGTCAACCTACTGGTAGTGAGTGGGAACTGCTAGTAAGTGTGAGTTCTGTGGTTGATACGTATTTAAAGTAGCTGATACAGAACTGTCCTCTCCTTCCTCTTTAAGACATAAACATGCATGAGGACCAGACCAGCACATCAGAAAAGGGAAGTTACTGTATTAAAATGGGTCCTACATTTCTATAATGGACAAAATGTCCCCCATTTCCACTTTTATATAAATACAGAACCATGTTAACAATATGTTGACTATTCTATATGGAATGTTTATAATATATTAGGATGTGTTGCCTTGTCCCTCTGAGTTCTACATGGAACAGGTCAAAGTTCCATTTGGTCAGGTCCATGATGTCATTTCTATTCATTCTATTCTACTAACCCATTTAATGTACACTCCTCATCAGCTGCATCAAAGACCCTGCACTGACCCCCTTTAGTGTCTACAACATGGTTGTTGTAGAGGCGTTGGCCTGGGCAACAACCCCCTCAAGATTCTAATGATGACATCATCTCCATCATCTAACATCAATAACCAAACATGTTTCACAGCTCAGGCCTGAGGGGGCGGGGGAAGGAAATCAGAGGAGCACTCCTCTTCACTTTGATTGACACTTACTCCTACTGTGTGTCCAGTGTTCTGTCTGTGCTGTGTGTCAGAGGACTACAAAAGCGGTGACACCCTCCCAACAGCCCCATTCTAGCCAAGTATCCTGTTCCCTTTTCAGGTAGCTACACGGTCCCTCCTCCCCTTCCTCAATCTTCATATTCATTATTCTGTCATTCCTTCTCTTCTTCCTTACTCTGTCATATCCGGACGGTACGTGGTGTTCAGGCTTGTCAGGGTTTCCTGTCTCTTCCTCTCTGGTCAGGCTTGTGTTTGAAGCGACACCTGTCACCGTAGAAACAGCCGGTGGTCCTCCAGAAGAAACACTCGTCACCATTGATGGGAGCCATCCTCCTGGTCCTGGGGGAGAGAGAGACAAACAGTATGAAAACACAAGCACCTGCACCTGTGTGTAACTGACGGGAGACTCTGGCAGCTCAGGACAGGAGGAAGATTCTGGCAGCTCTGGACAGGCTCGGGAGCACCTGTAGGGAGGAGACGGAGAGACAGCCTGGTGCGGGGGGCTGCCACCGGAGGGCTGGTGCGTGGAGGCGAGCCTGCCCAACCCTACCTGGCTGAATGCTCCCCGTAGCCAGGCCAGTGCGGCGAGGTGGAATAGCCCGCACCGGACTGTGCTGCTGCCTTCTCATACCACCGCCTCTCGGCTTTCGCTGCCTCCAGCTCTGCCTTGGGGCGGCGATATTCTCCCGGCTGTCCCCAGGGTCCCTTGCCATCCAAGATCTCCTCCGATGTCCAGGAGTCTGGAGATCGCTGCTGCTGCAGCCCGTTACCACGCTGCTTGGTCCTTTGGTGGTGGGTGATTCTGTAACGGCCGTTGGTGGTGGAAGAAGAGGAGGACCAAGGTGCAGCGTGCTATATGTCCATATTTAGTAAATTAACACGGCAATAACAAAAATAACAACGAGAACTACTGAAAACAGTACAACGATTCAACTCCTTTCTGGCAGCAAAGGAAAAACAAGATTTGTTATTGGTTCCATTGTACTTTTGGGACTATGCTATTGGTCCTATTGCATGTATTTGGACTGTGCCTGCGGTTTGTCCTCCGGTCCAGGGGGTGGAGCTGGAGAGCACCAGGCTGGTGATCAGGTACCCAGACCGCTGGATGCAGAGAACATCTCCCTCTCCTCAGAGGACCAACCCTATAGGCCTCAACACCTCCTCAGCAGGGTAAAGACATCCACCTGTCATTCAAAACATCATTATGAGTTATTCTAAAGTGTTACCAATCAACTCATATTAACTTTTGAAATGTACAAAGTGATGGAAGGAGGAAGCAGGAGCTCAGGTGCAGGTGTTTGTGTTTTCATACTGTTTGTCTCTCTCTCTCCCAGGACCAGGAGGATGTCTCCCATCACTGGTGACGAGTGTTTCTTCAAACACAAGCCTGACCAGAGAGGGAGAGACAGGAAACCCTGACAACCCTTACAAGCCTGAACACCACGTACCGTCCGGATATGACAGAGTAAGGAAGAAGAGAAGGAATAACAGAATAATGAATATGAAGATTGAGGAAGAGGAGGAGGGACCGTGTAGCTACCTGAAAAGGGAACAGGAAACTTGGCGAGAATGGGGCTGTTGGGAGGGTGTCACCGCTTTTGTAGTCCTCTGACACACAGCACAGACAGCACACTGGACACACAGTAGGAGTAAGTGTCAATCAAAGTGAAGAGGAGTGGTCCTCTGATTTCCTTCCTCCGCCCCCTCGGCCTGAGCTGTGAAACATGTTGGTTATTGATGTTAGATGATGAGATGATGTCATCATTAGAATCTTGAGGGGGTTGTTGCCCAGGCCAACGCCTCTACAACAACCATGTTGTAGACACTAAAGGGGGTCAGGGCAGGGTCTTTGATGCAGCTGAGTGTACATTAAATGTGTACATTAAATGGGTTAGTAGAATGGGTTGGGTTAGTAGAATAGAAGGACATCATGGAACTGACCAAATGTAAATGGAACTTTGACCTGTTCCATGTAGAACTCAGAGGGACAAGGCAACACATTCTAATATATTATAAACATTCCATATAGAATAGTCAACATATTGTTAACATGGTTCTGTATTTAAATAAAAGCGGAAATGGGGGGCATTTTGTCCATTATAGAAATGTAGGACCCATTTTAATACAGTAACTTCCCTTTTCTGATGTGCTGGTCTGGTCGTCATGCATGTTAATGTCTTAAAGAGGAAGGAAAGGACAGTTGTGTCTCAGCTACTTTAAATATGTATCAACCACAGAACTGACACTTAGTAACAGTTCCCACACACTACCAGTAAGTTGACTCACTGTACAAGACCTCTCCTCTCCCCTTCAGTCTGTAAGTACTCTTGACAATATCTGGGAAAATAGTTTTGGGTTATTTGTTTTTAGTAATAAGTCATATACCTGAGGGTAATGTATCATTTTACTTGTTGTTATGTTATGAGCTGTGTTTTGGTTGTTACATCAGGGCCAGTATTCATAAAGTGTCTCAGTGTAGGAGTGTTGATCTACATAGAGATGAGATGATTAACCAGGGTAAAAAAGACAAGCAAACAAACATTGTAACATTGTGTGTGTCTTCTGTTTAGACTCTCAGCTTGGGGATAGGAGCTGTAATTGAACCTGGTGGTCAGTCTTTAGGCTGCTGTACAGCTTGACGGACCGTAGAGGATTGAATATTTATCCTCCTGTATTTGGGGTTCTGAGAATAAAACGGCTTCAGAACATTCAGAAATATGTGTTTACAGTAATACAGATCTGTTCAATACGCTATTGATGTTGTTGTTCATAATGATGATGATGACTTTATTGTATCCATTAGGAAATTATTTTTGCATCATACATCATGTCATCTTAAATAGACAGATGCAGACAGACATGCAACACGTCACACACAGTACACACACAGTGCAATAGACTTACAGACAGACATTATTCACATAGACAACCATATAGCACAATACAACACAACACAATATGAGCCTGGTTCATTTTCAGTAATGAGGCCCTGGACCCCATTTACAGTTTATACTTCAATGTATCAGGTGGAGTTATTCACCAGCTATAGAGTGAGTTGTTGTTTATGTTTCTAAGACTGCAGGGTGGGAGTTGCAACAATGGCCTTGAGAACAGTAGGAAGTGTGTTGATGGTCTTTCTCTGGTCTGTAGCAGGTACGGTCTCATTCATATCTTTTATTTGCCCTGTTTATCAAACTACAGATATTTCTAAAAGCATAACCATTTTTATATTCTACTGACGACACATTTGGCGTCTCCCCTTCCCTTTAAACAGTTGTCTTTCTCACCTCACTGAGTGAATCTTATCTGTGGTTTTCATTCACACTCAACCAAAGAGTATCTATGTCTCAACTCAGCAACTATGGAACAAAGTGTTAGTGTGAGTCAAAAGACATTGAACTTAATGTAACGTCCTTGTGATGTCTAACTGTGTTTCAGTGGCACTGGGGCAGATTGGCTGGAGTGTTACATACACCAAGAAGAGTATCTGTACCTTGAAGGGGTCAACAGTGGAGATGTCCTGCTCTATCAGATATCCCAGTTGGCATAAAGTCAAAACAACCTTCTGGTTCACCAAAATGTATGATGTGGAGAATTATGTAAATCTGAAAGATGACCCAGTCTACCAAGGTCGTGTGACGTACCATAGTGATAAGACGAATGGACACACCCTGAGAATCACAGACCTGAGAGAAAGTGACTTTGCTGAGTACAAATTCAGATTTATAACAGATCAGACTGGAGGGAAATATTCTGGCTATCCTGGAGTCACTCTGTCTGTTACAGGTACAGTGATATTATATATAGTGTTGATCTGTTTAAGTGGTTCTGGAAAAATTGTCTTGATTTGTACAGAAATAATATAATTAATATGAATGTTGGTATAATAGGAATGTCTGAATTGATGATTTGAGAACGTCCACTCCTGCCTCATTTGAACTAGACAACAGGTCATTGATGGTTTTAATGTTGTTATCTACTCCAGACCTGCAGGTGAAGGTGACCACTACATGGTGGTCAACGACACTGACCTGTAGCACCACCTGTACTCTGACTGGTAACCCCACCTACATCTGGTACAGGAACAGTAAGATTGCACAAAAGGACCCCTCCCCCTCATACTCATTGTACTTAAAAACTGAAGACAGCTTCTACTGTGCTGTAAAAGACATCAATTCTCCTGCAGTGTGTGAGTGTGACTAATACACTTTTTAAAGTCTGTCAAAATCATCCAATACATCATTGGTCAGTGTTGATGTTTAGTGAAACAGACATGAGGTAGAGCTACTATTCCATTGAGATTAATGGTGGTTGATGTTTAGTGAAACAGACATGAGGTAGAGCTACTATTCCATTGAGATTAATGGTGGTTGATGTTTAGTGAAACAGACATGAGGTAGATCTACTATTCCATATAGATTAATGGTGGTTGATGGTTAGTGAAACAGACATGAGGTAGAGCTACTATTCCATATAGATTAATGGTGGTTGATGTTTAGTGAAACAGACATGAGGTAGAGCTACTATTCCATATAGATTAATGGTGGTTGATGTTTAGTGAAACAGACATGAGGTAGAGCTACTATTCCATATAGATTAATGGTGGTTGATGTTTAGTGAAACAGACATGAGGTAGAGCTACTATTCCATTGAGATTAATGGTGGTTGATGTTTAGTGAAACAGACATGAGGTAGATCTACTATTCCATATAGATTAATGGTGGTTGATGTTTAGTGAAACAGACATGAGGTAGAGCTACTATTCCATTGAGATTAATGGTGGTTGATGTTTAGTGAAACAGACATGAGGTAGAGCTACTATTCCATATAGATTAATGGTGGTTGATGTTTAGTGAAACAGACATGAGGTAGATCTACTATTCCATATAGATTAATGGTGGTTGATGTTTAGTGAAACAGACATGAGGTAGAGCTACTATTCCATTTAGATTAATGGTGGTTGATTTTACAGTTCTAAATACTGACACCATTTGAAAAATGTACTTGTGTTTCAGCTGTTGAGGGTCACAGTTATTTCCACGTGACTTACACCCAACAGAGGATCTGTACCTTGAATGGGTCATCAGTGGACATATCCTGCTCTTATACTTATCCCAGTGGTCATACAGTCTCTGAAACAATCTGGTATACAAAAGGAAAACTTAATGAGGCGCCTCAAATCCTGAGCCCGGGGTATGGAGGTCGTGTGGAGTACCTTGGAAATATGCAGAGTGACTCCACCCTAAGAATCACAGACCTGAGAGAGGAAGACTCAGCTGAGTATAAGATTAGATTCAGAACAGATCAGACAACCTGGGAGCCCACCTTCCCTGGAACAACTCTGACTGTCACAGGTAACACTGCAGGTCACATCCTATCAATACTGCAAAGGATTACTTAATGATGTACTCAGTGCTTTAATCCTCTTTCATTTAGGTCTGCAGGTGAAGGTGACTCCTGCCACTGTGACAGAGGGACAGAAGGTGACACTGACCTGTAGCACCACCTGTACTCTGGGTAACAACCCCACCTACGTTTGGTACAAGAATGGACATGTAACCAACCAATCTACCAGTCTGTTCCTAAACCCAGTCAGCAGTGAGGATACAGGCAGATACTCCTGTGCTGTAGAAGGACATGAGGATCTCCCCTCTGATGAAGAGACTCTCACTGTCACATGTGAGGATGTGTGATCCATCTCCACTTGTATTCTTTTAGTAACATCTTCTCTCATCTATTATATCCATTATTTCAATCTTTGTCCAAGTTCCATGATTGTACTCATCTCATTACTGTAGTAACTACAAGTACTTCACAAACACTGTATTGTTACATTAATGTCTAAGTTATACATATTTATATTAATATTTCATTTATTTTAATCATAAGTCCAAGTTCCATGATGCTCCTCATGTAAAGCTCTATGTATGAACAATGTGTTACATATTGTCCACCAGACGGCCCAAAGAACACCTCAGTGTCAGTCAGTCCCTCTGGTGAAATAGTGGAGGGCAGTTCAGTGACTCTGACCTGCAGCAGTGATGCCAACCCACCTGTGGACAAATACACCTGGTACAAGAAGAACGTAACCTCACCAAAAGCATCAGGACAGAGTTACAGCATTACTTCTATCAGCTCTGAGGACAGAGGAGAATACTACTGTGAAGCTAGCAACATTAAAGGGACAGAGACTTCCATCCCTGTCCATATTAATGTCATGTGTAAGTATGTCATGTTCTGTCTATTTCTGGTGCTCTGTGATATGACTGTTTTAACAGATAAGCACTATAAACACATGTACACACGGATTTTGTGTTGTAGATATGTGGTGTTAGAGTAGGTGCCTAAGGTCATATAAGTCATGTGTTGTGCAATCTGTAGTGAATGCATTGTAATGTTTTAAAAATGGAATAATTGCCTTAATTTTACTGCCTACATTTTGCTAATAAGGATCCATAATAAATACAACTACAAACAGATATATGTTCTAACCTACTGACACCTAAACCCATGATCCTGCAGCAGTGTTTCCCTGGGTTCCTGTAATGGGGGTGGGGGCTGTCCTGACTGCTGGAGCTCTGCTCCTCACCATCTACTGCACTCTGAAGAGGTGAGGATTTTCATACCAGGGATAAATATGAAATGTTTATAAACCTCCAGTAGAGGTCAGTAGAGATTTTATCTCACTATGTTCCACTTTACAGGAGATCCACAGGAGGAAGTGACGCCACAGCAGACACACAGGTGATTATATCAGTAAACCTCCACCTCCACACCTGGTGACATTAATTTACTGTATCACAACAGTCTCTTTCACACTATTTTCACTGTTACCATGTTCTCTCTCCCTCTCTCTATTTCCCGCTCTCTCCAGAGTGTCCATCATGACCCTAACAGTGACACGTACACAGGTCTGAACATGAGGACCATGTCACCTGACTACGACACGCTGGCAGTACGTCTCTTATTATGTGTTTGTGTTTTATACAGTATTTGAATTTGTTCAGAGAAAATGAAAGAGAGAGTGGTGTCACAAAGTGCTCATGCATTTCTCTCTCTCTACTCCCTCCCTCCCTCCTTCCCTCCTTCCCTCCCTCCCTCTCATGCTCTCTCTTTGCCTCCCTCCCTCCCTCTCACACTCTCTCTTTGACTCTCTCTCACTCTCTCGTTCTCTCCACAGAGTGTCCATCCTGACCCTAACAGTGACATGTGCACATCTATGAAGAAGAAGACCAGATCACCAGAGTGACACCCTGGGAGTGTGTGTGTGTGTGTGTGTGTGTGTGTGTGTGTGTGTGTGTGTGTGTGTGTGTGTGTGTGTGTGCGTGTGCGTGCGTCCAAGTGTCCATAAACACTTCATGAAGTGCGGTGTAAAGTGTTCATTCAGTGTGTCTTCTTTCAGATTAAGGGACTCCCCTGTGACACAGACCCTCAGATAGATGCTGAGCCCTCCGATTATCAGAACTGAAGCAAACCACCACAGAACCTGGACAGTGACACAGACCCTCAGATAGATGCTGAGCCCTCCGATTATCAGAACTGAAGCAAACCACCACAGAACCTGGACAGTGACACAGACCCTCAGATAGATGTTGAGCCCTCCGATTATCAGAACTGAAGAGAACCACCACAGAACCTGGACTGAAGTCAACCAACACAGAACCTGGACTGTAGAGAACCATAACAGAACCTGGTCCGAAGAGAAGAGAACCCCCAATGTTTTTTCCTTGTAATGTTAATTAAATATATTGAAGATAAATAGGCTGGATTATACTTTTACTCTTTTATAATGGGACATTTCCCACCAAAATGTCCAAAGTTATTCTCATGTAGTAATGAAAACAACAATGAAGGCGATGCGGGCACCAGCTGGAAAATGTGAAAAAGTTTGTGCAGGTCCTGTTCTGACTGGAGATGCGCAAATGTCTGCATACTTGATCTGCGGAAACAATTGGGAGGTGCTTGGGTAAGTTCGTCAGGCTCAGTAATTCCCCAAAAACTGAATTGTCAGCAAAAGTGAAATGGCCTACTTTTATGTGAAATAATGAGGACCCCAACTCAAACTGTTGTTAGAAAATAAAACTTGTTAGAAAATCATATGAATTTGACAAGTTGAAACAGCCTATACATAAAAGCAGGCAGCGTGCCTTAGTTTGAGGGCAGCGCGGATTAAGACATTAACCTTTTCACATGAGTTCCAATATCTCTAACGGTTGCCCCAGCATAAGTTTTTTATGCACGTGATGTCAGAATGCCCTCACTGTTCCAAAATGTCATTGTTACGCAACAGGACAGTTGAGCTAACGTAGGCTAATGCGATTAGCATGAGGTTGTAAATAACAAGAACATTTCCCAGGACATAGACATATCTGATATTGGCAGAAAGCTTACATTCTTGTTAATTTAACTTCACTGTACAATTTACAGTAGCTATTACAGAGAAATAATACCATGCTATTGTTTGAGGAGAGTGGACCATTTTGAACATGAATGTTATTAATAAACAAATTAGGCACATTTGGACAGTCTTGATACAACATTTGAACAGAAATGCAATGGTTCATTGGATCACTCTAAAACTTTGCACATACACTGCTGCCATCGAGGGGCTAAAAATCTAACCTGGGCTGGAATAATACATTATGGCCTTTCTCTTGCATATCAAAGATGAAGGTCCCAAAAAATTTAAAAGAACGGTTGATTTTTCCTTTGTATTATCTTTTACCAGATCAAATGTGTTATATTCTCCAACATTCCTTTCATATTTCCACAAACATCAAAGTGTTTCCTTTCAAATGGTAATGTACCAAGAATATGCATATCCTTGCTTCAGGACCTGAGCTACAGGCAGTTAGATTTGGGTATGTCATTTTAGGCAAAAATTGAAGAAAAGGGGCAGATCCTTAAGAGGTTTTAAAATATGATGAAAAGAAACATGACTGTAAATAATTCATTACAAACTTTCAAACGAAATGTAACTTCTTGGCAGGGAAAAAACACATTTCAATAAAGGTGGGTTTTGACACTCTTAAGTAGGTGTCATAATCAGCCATAAAATAACACAATATATGTCACAGCAGGTGATGATAGGTCATGAGAATGTTATGACCATATTATGACAGGTTATGATAAGTTATGTCAGCTGTTATGACATATTGTGACATGGTCATGACAAAGTCATAGCGTGCTATGACACTGTGTCAAATAAATTGTTACCATTGGGGTCAATCCCATGTCAATTCAGAAAGTAAACCAAATTCCAATTCTACATTTTCACTCATTGAAAAGGTTTGAAGATAATTGGAATTAGAATTTCAATCTACTTCCTGAATTGAGTGGAATTGAAATGGAACAACTTGCTTGTGGTTGACATCATTCTTATTCAGCTCCTGATGTGCAGAAGTGTGAATGAAACCTCAGTGAGGTTTGAAATATAACTATTTAAAGTGAAGAGGAGACACTTAACAGAACACATCGGAATAACATTAGGATTTTTAAACTTTTAGAAATGTTTTTAGATTGTTAAACAGAGCAACGAAAAGATATGAATGAGACCATACCTGCTACAGACCAGAGAAAGACCATACCTGCTACAGACCAGAGAAAGACCATACCTGCTACAGACCAGAGAAAGACCATACCTGCTACAGACCAGAGAAAGACCATACCTGCTACAGACCAGAGAAAGACCATACCTGCTACAGACCAGAGAAAGACCATACCTGCTACAGACCAGAGAAAGACCATACCTGCTACAGACCAGAGAAAGACCATACCTGCTACAGACCAGAGAAAGACCATACCTGCTACAGACCAGAGAAAGACCATACCTGCTACAGACCAGAGAAAGACCATACCTGCTACAGACCAGAGAAAGACCATACCTGCTACAGACCAGAGAAAGACCATACCTGCTACAGACCAGAGAAAGACCATACCTGCTACAGACCAGAGAAAGACCACCAACACACTTCCTGCTGTTCTCAAGTCCATTGTTGTATCTCCCACCCTGTAGTCTTAGAAACATAAACAACAACTCACTCTATAGCTGGTGAATAACTCCACCTGAGACATTGAAGTATAACTTCTTAAGCTGGTGAATAATGTTGTGGAAAAAGCCCAACAGCCGGATCTTATACCCGGTCAGCAGTGAGGATGCAGTGATGCCAACCCACCTGTGGACAAATACAGCTGGTACAAGACAAATGTAATCTCAGCATAAGCATCAGGACAGAGTTACAGCATCACTAACATCATCTCTGAAAACAGAGGAGAATACTACTGTGAGGCCCAGAATGGAAGAGGATCTATGAACTCTACAGCTCTGATGATCATTGTAGCAGGTAAAGTTACATCTTCAATACTTCTATACAAAACTACAAGTTTCAAGCTGATCTTAATCATTGTGTTTTGACTGATTACACTTTGGTTCATAATTATGTGTTGGCTTGGATCCCTTGACAAGTAGTATAAGATCTCCAAGTAGTAACATGTACTGTGTTGATATTCTGAATTATGTTCGTTTTTACATTATAAGACGTCGTTATTATATAACATTATATAATATATATTATTATATAACATTATATAATATATAACATCGTCCATTTGATCTTTTAAGGAAACATACCTCAGTTCTGACTGCAGCTGTAGGAATCATAGTGGTTTTTCTGGTTCTCATCCTCTGTCTCTCTGGACTCATCTCTGGACTTCAATCCAACATGGCGTAGCAGTCAGACGTCTTTGTCCTGTCGTGTCCCTTGTATATATCGTTTTACATATTTTTCTTTGCATATCTTTTAAAATATTTTGCTAAACCTCAACATCTAAATACTCTCCTGCATCCCGCCTCACCCAATGTGGCGTGGATCTGCTTTTTTTTCTAAAGTATTTATATTTACTTTGGATCTGGAATCCCTCAACTGAAGCTAGCCAGCTAACTACCAGCTATCAGTCAGCAAACCATTGCCAGCGGTCATCAGCTAACCTTCAGCTCGGAAAGCTCTCGCCAGTTCGAACAACGTGACTCTAACCAGAGCATAACGGACCTCTTATTTTATCCCCGGATTCCTACCGCAAACTGAACATTTTCATCTGGATCTTCACAACTAGCTAACCACAATCCCGGTTGACTACTCCTGGCTAGCGTTTCCATCCCAGAGCAAGCACCAATTAGCTTGAAGCTAGCCCGGCCAGGGCTACTGTGCTACCACCGAAGCATACTCCTGAGCTACAATATCCGGACCCCTTCTACAGCCGGTACGGAGCATGGAACCCCGTAGGTCCCCTACAACTGGAATACTCACATAATCTGCCCGAGGACTACAACAGGTCCCTCAAGCGCGACGCCCGCTGAAGGCCCATTATGCTAACCAGCTAGGCCTGCTAGCTACCTAGAGCTACTTGGAACCCTACTAAGTCCACGACTGGTCTATCGACGTCACAGCATGAAGAGGCAAGAGTTAGCCCCTGCTAACTGCTTGCTTGCTAACCCGGTCTGCTAACTGCTAGCCCCGGCTAACCCGGCCTGCTAACTGCTAGCTTACCCCGGTCTACTAACAGCTAGCTTGCCGACTCCGGCCTGCTAACTGTTAGCATCGGCCTGCTAATCTGTCTGAATCGCCGTGTCCCCAGCAAGCCCAACCACTCACTGGACCCATATGTTCACTTGGCTACGCATGCCTCACTCTAATATCAATATGCCTCGTCCATTACTGTCCTGGTTGGTGATTACAGTCTTATTTCACTGTAGAGCCTCTAGCCCTGCTCAATATGCCTTAACCAACCATGCCTGAACCAACCATGTTGTTCCACCTGCGATGATCACCTGGTTTAAACATCTCTAGAGACTATATCTCTCTCATCATTACTCAATGCCTAGGTTTACCTCCAATGTACTCACCGCCTACCTTACCTTTGTCTGTACACTATGCCTTGAATCTATGTTATCGTGCCGAGAAACCTGCTCCTTTTACTCTCTGTTCCGAACGTGCTAGACGGCCAGTTCGTATAGCCTTTAGCCGTACCCTTATCCTACATCCCCTCTGTTCCTCTGGTGATGTGGAGGTTAATCTAGGTCCTGCAGTGCCTAGCTCCACTCCCACCCCCCAGGTGCTCTCATTTGTTGACTTCTGTAAATGTAAAAGCCTTGGTTTCATGCATGTTAACATTAGAAGCCTACTCCCTAAGTTTGTTTTACTCACTGTTTTAGCACACTCTGCCAACCCAGATGTCTTAGCCGTGTCTGAATCTTGGTTTAGGAAAACCACCAAAAACCCTGAAATCTACATCGCTAACTATAACGTTTTCCGCCAGCATAGAACTGCCAAAGGGGGCGGTGTTGCAATCTACTGCAAAGATAGCCTGCAGAGTTCTGTATTACTATCTCAGTCTGTACCCAAACAATTTGAGCTTCTACTTCTAAAAATGCACCTTTACAGAAACAAGTCTCTCACTGCTACCGCTTGCTATAGACCTCCCTCTGCCCCCAGCTGTGCACTCGATACCATATGTGAATTGATTGCCCCACATCTATCTTCAGAGTTTGTGCTACTATATTATATAAAAATACTCTAAAAATATTGTCTGTGACTATAACAGAACTGATGTTGCAGGCGAAAGCCTGAGAAAAATCCAATCCGGAAGTGCCTCGTGTTTTGAAAGCGCTGCGTTCCAATGCGTCCCTATTGAGCAGTGAATGGGCTATCAACCAGATTACTTTTTCTCCGTATTCCCCAAGGGGTCTACAGCATTGTGACGTAGTTTTACGCATTTATGTTGAAGAATACACGTAAGCGGCTACATTGCTCAAGTGGTCACCTGATGCTCCCAGAGAGATTCTCAAGTAAAATACAGAGGTAGCCATTATTCCAATCGGTCCTACTGAAAAACGAATTGTCCCGGTGGATATATTATCGAATAGATATTTGAAAAACACCTTGAGGATTGATTATAAACAATGTTTGCCATGTTTCTGTCGATATTATGGAGCAAATTTTTTATATTTTTCGGCGTTTTCGTGACTGCAATTTTCGGCGATTTCTCAGCCAACCGTGAAGAACAAATAGAGCTATTTCGCCTACAAAAATAATATTTTTGGAAAAAAGGAACATTGGCTATCTAACTGGGAGTCTCGTGAGTGAAAACATCCGAAGCTCATCAAAGGTAAACTATTTAATTTGATTGCTTTTCTGATTTCCGTGACCAAGTTACATGCTGCTAGCTGGACAAAATGCTATGCTAGGCTATCGATAAACTTACACAAATGCTTGTCTAGCTTT